>NC_084978.1:20921622-21206611 GCF_963691925.1 Scomber scombrus
CAAGATAATTTGAATCAGCAAAGTGATTTCTGCCTCTAATTGCATGACCTGGTTTTGGGGAGAAAGAAATGAGGACGAGAAAAACTCAATAAACCAATTATATGTTTTCTCTATTGCCAGATTTAAAGAGCACTCATATCGCTTTTTTCAAATCCAGTGTGCTGGAATACAAAGTCAGACAAATTAAAAAGTCTAATGAACTGCACGGTTTTGTTTGAAGCTTTCAATGGGTCAGTGGGATACTCAGTATCTGAAAGTAAGGTCTCTGTCTTGTCTTGCAAAACAAAACTGCTTTGATAAGCAATCTAGCGCTTTACAGTTCATGTTAAAATCTTGCAGTTGTTCTAGATGAAGTACCTTTGACCAATTGTAGATTCAATCATATTTGTTCTATTCAAAAATATTTATTTTTAGTTGTGGTCATGCAGGTCCTGGAATAATATTCCCACAAAGCATGCATTATATAGAAAAAACCCTTAGTGTAAACATACTAATGCGGTATATCAATATCGCTTTAAATCTGACCCAGACAAATGTCTGTTTTCAGATTGTCTTCACATATTAACATTAAAAAAGTTTAAGCATCACTGTACATTATGATACCAAGCACTGTTTGTGGTTTCAATTGTACATGTCTGTGGCTCAGTTTTGGGGTACACACTGCATTCAAAGATAAATACGTTTTCTTTCCACAGTGAGATTTTCTGTTCTCTACATTCCCATCACAGCTATGCCTTGCAGCCTCCTCTGAGAGCCAAAACCTTAGGCAGGTAGTCACATTAATGCCCGGAAAGATGTTGAAACCTTCACCTTTTCCCCCTCAGAAAAGCAGCTCCCCCTGAAGCTTTTACTCTGTGTGAAGGTGTGCATATGTGTGTTGTTTACTCCAACAGTGTCACTGTGGTTAAAATGTTTGGACAAGCTGGCCTCGTCTCTTTTATGTGATTCAGCCACATCCTTGCCCCTGCTTTTGGTAATCACCTTCTTAGTTCCTCCTCTCACAGCTGCCGGGGATGATTTAGGTACTGAGGTGGAGATTAAACGTGGCTCTGAAGTTTCTGCTTTTCAAAAACAACATCAACTCTGCCAGCTGCCATATCCCCCACTCTCTTATCTCAGTGGGCTTTGAAACTCACAGTAAACACAAGGCAAATAAGTTGCTGATTTTTTTATTTTTTTTATCAATTTCAAACAGCCACTGTGGTAGATATAAAAATAGAAACTGTCATAAATGCATTAATCATTTAACACTGTGCGACTCCAATCAGCTGGGTCTTGACTGTACCGTGCACAAAGTATTCCCCAGGTTCAGGCTGTAGAGGGAGCATAATCACAGGAGACAGCTTTGTTCTCACAGCCATGTTCTGTGCTGAGATCGCTATCTGAAGAGGAACATCTGTCTGTCTGAAGCAGTAAGCTTTTATCATACGAGGTTCCTGCATCCGGCTCGGAAAGCAATCCACTTAACACACACACACACAAGCACTGGCACACACGAATAGTAAATACACATCAGGATCCAGCACCAGCAGAAACACAGGGAATGTGTGTCAGTTTCTCCCCGACGCTCTGACAAACGACTACCAGAGGAGCTGCATTCAAAGTAATCACACAGCCTTTTCAGAGAAGCTGAAAGCGTTCCCTCTCGATGGAGGGTGTGCTTGTTATCTGTTCCTGCATCATAAATGATCAAAATAGACGTTTTGGACTTTTTGCCAAGCACCCCGGAAAGAAAAGTGTGTTTTTGAGAATATACCCGACCGTCTTCATCCATATACTTATATTCACAAAGCAAGCAAATCTCTGACAGAGGGTCAACACACCCTGCCAGACTGAGGAGCCTGAGAAGCAGGGAGTTATCTCCCTGTGCCATGCTAGCCATGTGTGAGGGAGATTACAGCCTTTAGCTGGGAGCACCACCTTTGCCCAGTGAGATGTTTGGCAAAACAGAGACTAACTGCACGTTCTGTAACTTCCTGCACTATTTTTATATGTGCATATTCAGAAATATTGTGGTTTAAACAGCATACTACATGACATTCAGTATTGCATTTACAGTAACTGCCAACAATATGTGATTAACAAGATATGCTGATTGCATTCTTTGGACCATAAATAAAAACGTCCTTTCACATAAACTTGTATTGCATGAAGACACACATACATTTTCATGACTGCTTCTGAAATGAGACATAAAATGTGGCAGTAAAATTCAAGCCAATTTAAATGACTTTTACGAATATCACAACACCAGATGGACAGTCACAGCTATATTTGGACAATGACCCCTCATAGAGCTCCCTGCCATTCCGCAAAGTTTTAGGAGAATTGTCACCATGGTTATGTCTAAAATGGAAATGATCTTTCCAACAGTTTCCCGAAACACCACTGGTTGACCAATGTATTCAGCTTCAGCTTTATTGGTCCCAAGAAGAAAGGCACAATCTTGAACACAAAACATATTAAAATACATAAAAAATGTGATACAAATATATAAAAGATATACTGAATCCCCCACATAAGCTCAGATAAAACATTTGTGTATGTGTTGTCTATCAGTGAATGCATAACCTAATGGTATATCTAGCCATCCTCATCCAACCCATTCATCGTGATTGAAACAACATCACCATTCAAATATCACCCACCAGTTTTATACAGATGACTAAACATCAGCTGACTCCACCTGAGCAATTAACAGGGTGTTGACATGATACACAAGAAAACTGTAAACAGTTCCTCTAAAAGTTGAATGAAAATTCATCCATAATTTGTTGAAATATTCAGACAAACATGAAAACATAAACTGCATCTACAGAAACTCCATTGAAACAAGTAAGCTGGCTGCCAACGCTGAACAATTCTCCAAACCACAAAACTCCAACTTTCATAATAGTCAGTGATTTACTTATGATGAGACAACAATGCCACTGTCAGATCCATTTAGCAGCTGTTCTGGTCATATCACATAATCCTCATCAGTAGAAGGAATTAGCCCAGTTGTCATTGGATTGCTATGATTGAGCTGGTATGAATTGATAGAATCCAAAACAGCTACTACATGGACTTTGTGATGAGATTGTTTTCTCAGCTGTTGTTCCCAAGGTCAAGAATTAATTTTGGTCCTCAGCTTTTAAGCCAACAAGGGCATGCAATTCTTAAAGTGCTCAGACGAAAATGGATATTTGAATATGACATCTGGTCAAACTCTATCTGTCGATGAGGATCATGTAAAATGATCAAAAGCTCCAGAACAGCTACTAAATGGAGCTTGTGATGAAATTGTTTTCTCAACTACTGTTTTCAGCGTCAAGAATAAACTTTGAACCTCAGTATTTTTGGTTAGTTTGGTTTTCTTTTTCTTTTACACCTTCATATGTATACAGTTCAGAAGTCAGTATATTTAAAATATAGATTTGGATCAAAGTTAAGAGTCTGCTGACTTGATTATATTATATTATATTATATTATATTATATTATATTATATTATATTATATTATATTATATTATATTATTATAATATATATATAATAATTATTACATTCTACCAACAGAGACATAACAACTTGGAGACAAACTGGGCTGAATTAACATATTTCTCTTCCAAGTTAGCTGGCAGAGGCTGTAAACATATGATCAAACAATATAATCTGATGAGTGAACAGCAGACTGTGACAAAGATGACAAACTAAAGCTGACACAACAATTTATATGTCAGCAAGCTTCACTGTATTTATCACAATGCAGCATGTTCAGCATGGAGAAGCTTACAGTTATGAAAGTTATGAAGATTAAGCTTGCAGCCTTTTATTTTTTCCCCGTCATTTTTCAACTTCACATGAGTGTTAGTCAGGACTGAGGGCATATTCATGAATAATTTCCATGCATAATCTCTATAGCAACACAGTATGGTATGCCACTGACATTCAGAAAGACTTTTGTTTTGGCTTTATTCCCACGGAAAAATTCATAATTAATCCAATAGTTTTTCCTGGAAAAAAGGCAAAAATTTGCAGATCAGCAGCTGTTATTTTACAACTCTGCTAGATGAAACTGCTTTAGCCAAAGTTAGGAGCAACCGTCTGGATGTTTCTGTAGCAAACTCTGAAAACTGATTACAGTTTATCCATTAGAATCGAGGCTTAATATGCATGTATCCCAACAGGCTTTTGTCTGAATATTGTCTTATTTTGACTCTTCCACATCGTTTATTAAGTACATTATTCATGTTTTATATTTGTTGTGCTGTGTATTGTCAGCATATTTGTCGGAAAACATGCGCTCTGAAAATATAAATTACAGAACCAGAGTTAACTCTATTCCCAAGAAGAATGATGGGACATTAGCAAAAGATTTGTCTGAATCGAGACTTTTCACCTTGGAGACAGTCACTGAATCAGAATATGCTGGGCAAAGCACAATTTATCGCTGTTACACTCCTTACAGAAAGATACTTCATCATCAACACTGAGATTATAAGCAAGCATGTCATTTACTGCATATCTGCAGTTTCTTGTGTTTGCACTGTGTTTGAATACAGATGCAGGTACTGCAGGAGGTTTAGCAATGGAGTGATACAGATAACCTGTGGTTTTACTGCATCTTGGATCAATCACAGGACACAGGACAGTAGTGCAGTGTTTCAATAACACATCTATGATGAATCTGTTTAAGTCAGAGGAAACTCTTGGTGACTTTTAATCATGACTGTGGTCTCCTGGCAGGTGGTCTAAGTGCCCTTCACTACAGTCCAATCCTTCTGAAGACCGTGCCACCCACATTACCTGCAGACCATTAATTAACCAGACGAGAGCTTCATCTCAGCAGTGGCCCTCAACTGTGCAAACCGCGATCACTTAGATGCTGCAAAATTTCTGGACAAGATCAAAAGCAATTTTGTCTTTATATATCAACTTAAAAGACATCCAGCAAGGAAGGAAAAATCCCCTGATGTCGTCAAGCGAGGAGATATCAGAGAAGGATGACTCTAATGTTTGTATGTCTCACTATGGGTCTCAGCATGAGATAAGAACAAAACAAAGTGACATTTCTAGCACAATAATATTCCACTATTATTCTGAATATGACAGTGTTCCAAATTTGATGCAGGTCATGTAATCAGTGTATTCCATTTGGATATCCTGACTTAGCCCTTATATAGAATGTAACATTTTCTGATGAAGACATTTAGGATATGCTGATATTATTTCGATTTTAGAAGCATTCTTTAGACATGTATACAGCGCATTTGGAATATGCGTCTCAGTTGGGATTTTTACTGCAGTAACAGCAACACACGGCCTCTTGCCTGTTTACGTTTAGCTCTGTATGTAGTTAACAAACTAACCAGCCAACAGCTTGCCAGGCTGGAATAGAGATGCATGAAGGGCTGGTCATGTAACGCACCCCTATGCAGGCAAAATGTCATGCTGGAGCAAGAAGGCAGACAGAGGAGAGGAATGAGAGGAGAGTGGAGAGCTGATTAGATCAGGATGGGTTGGAGAAACAGAGCACGCCCCCTCCACAATGGGGACAGAGGGGATTGGTTATTACCCTGACATGCAGCCATGGACTGATGGTGACGACTCTGTGTGATGCACCAGAAATGTTCAGCAGTGTAGTAAACATCATGGGACAACCTCGGTTCTGGATGTGCCTGATACTATAAATTCATAATATCAGTCATATCAATATAACTTATGAATATAGGCAGCAGCTCACTAATGTTTTTCACCTCGCTGTTTTACTTCACTGCCTGCAGAGATCCTATGATTACTGTTCCCACTGGAGCAGAGGGAAACCCTCAAAACGCTACATGTAAATGGGAATATTAATGAAATATTCATTTTCATTATCTATGTAAACAGCTTAATAGGAATATTGTCTTTTTCGGTATAAGGGCAAAACCCAGAATATTTTGTGCATGTAAACATAGTCACTATTTAATTCACCTTGACAGTGTTAATTGTGGTTAATTTCTGGGTTAGGGGGTTAGTTTGAGGAGTTACGGATGTTTTGATAGTAAAACTAGACTTTACTTTTAGATAGTTTGAGTATCTCTTGAGTATATTTTTCTTAGTTGCTTTGGCACACTCAAAACACAATTCCTAATTCTCAAATCCAGTTTCCAATTTCAACATTTATTTTCGCTTTCGTATATAAGAAAAAATGTTTAAGTGCAAACATCAGTGCTGCATTGAGTTATCCTTAAACTGATTTTCTAATGATATGTATTATATGTGTTCATCATGCTCATTGGGTAAATCCTCACATGCAAAACATTACTTAACCTTTTTAAGCATAAATGTTTTCAAGGTTTGAGTAAAAAAGCTCTGCAAACAGATGAATCTTTGATCTCAGTTATATGTTCATTCTCAAACAGTGCAACATATCACAAATGCAGTTTCCAGGTGCAACTCCTCAGCTATCATTTCTCAAACACATTTATACACAGGGGGTGAATTCTGCGTAGGTACCACAGTTACTTGAAATTGACAAGGCAGGCGTCATGCTCATACAGAAGGGAGGATGTAAAAATATACTGTTTGTGAGGTGCTTAGTCAGAGACTGACACAGCCAATTAGGCAGAGGGAGGACATGCTGCTAAGAACATCATGCTAGAGACATGTGAAGGAGATTATGTATTGTAAAGGCAAATATCTGATAAAATCGTGTCACTGGACAGAAAAGAGTGCTTAGATGCCAATAAGTTAGGATGGGAGGGAGTTGCATTTTATATTTTACATTTCTGTTACATAAAAAGTACTGAAAGACTGTGAGAATAGACTGTTGAAGCAGCTTTTTGATTGGCACAAGTTTTATTCAGTCGCCTGCAGGGGATATTTGGTTTTATTGTTGGGTTACTGTACAGTATGTCTCCATAAGAGTTGACATAAAGAGACACAGTGTTATTGTCTTCTGTCTTTTAGACATTTGACTGCCATGACCTAAGCGATGCTTACGGGTGAGAACAGGGTGAAGCTTACAGTGAAAGTGACCAGTGGAGTTTTCTTGTAAATAAGCACAAAGATACAGACACTGCGTTTCTCACCAAACATATGATCTGTATCCTTGAAGCCTCACAAACACACAGAATGCTTTTTCTTCCTCATCCTTTGTTTTTGCATTGTTTACAGTACATCCGTGTTTACTAGCTAGCAGTCATCTTTTTCCCTGCCTTTGCTGGTGCATTGCTGCATTTCTTGGCACATGACAGCCACCTACTGTATTGCAGGGATGTGTATTGCGTCACTCGGGTACGCCTACGCATGCGTTTTTGTGTGTGTGCACCATAGAAACAAAACAGGGAACCCTCTCATAAAAAAAACAAAACTGCTCCATAATGTTTATTGATCACGAGTAGTGCTATGGGGCAATGCTTTTATGAATAGGTTCATGTTTTGTTCAAATGCATGATTATACATTCAACAAGTCTGACTGATCTCAAGTATAATGTTTTTCTGTTTTTTTTGGAAAAAAAGAAAAGAAAACATTATTTAATAAATACAGTATGTAATAAAGCGCCGCTGGTTTCTTAAAGTTTTTTGGGATGTGAGAAACTGTATTTGAAATGCTTTTTTCCCTACTTACAAATGCTGAAAACAAATGTGCATACATAAAGGCCTCTAAAAGTGTCAGGTTTCAGAAACATTAGGCCTATGTGAAACTGATTTTGTGAAACTCAGATATTAAACAAAAAACTGTGATTTTCATCATTAATGAATTTGTCCATAAATCTGAGTAACTGTATATGAGTAAATCACTTCATGTTAAAGCCTCTCTAGCCTGGTAAAAGCATTGATGTTGCGTTGCACACAAATATGTCCTCCTTATATACTGTTGTGATGATGATGATCCATATTGATGTGTTCTACAGCTTCCCAGTCAGCTTTTATAACTTAATCATCGCTAAAATCAAATAAGTGAGCAGTACTTAATCAGTTTATACAGATCTGTTGTATCAGATTGTTTTAATATAGTGTCTGGGGGAAGCTTATCTTTATCTGTTAACTCCCTCACCTTGAAAGATTTTGTCTCTGATAACAAAACTGACTTGTTCGATATTGCCCATCAACTAGCTGGTTCTTCCCCGAAATGTTAAGTTCACTTTTGCATCCATAATGAGAGATCTGCTGAAAAATTTTCCTCTGATTTTCCACTAAGTATTGCAGCTTTCATGATATAAATGACTGGGTTGATCATTTTAAATTACATTGCTTCCACAGGGTCAGGGTAAGTGACGATGCCTGGCATCTAACAAGAGAATGTAGAAGAGCAGAGCCAAGGTGGGAGAAAGCTAACCTACAAGTCCACCTCTTTCTTATGGGAGTTATTGTATGCTTGGATTTTATTAATCAAAAAAGAGAGACTTGCATATATTGCAAACCTTGTAGCTACATAAAAGCATAACTCTAGAGTTTTGTGTAAATGCTGCTCCTTCAACTGTTTCAACCTCCTCTGTTAAAGATTGTAATAAGTTCTTAGCTTAGAGAGGTTTAAGGGTATTAAAGCCTCTATTACGCACCCAGACACATCTGCTGCATTCATTGTTGATCGAATTTACCCCTATTTCCCTGAATACCCTGCTTGATATTGTGTCACACATTCATCCTCCTGTGGCCTTGACACTCTACCCCCTGGAGGTTTCAAAGAGGTATTAGAAGTTGTCTTCTCTGTATTGTAAATGAGTCTCTGTCCTTCCGGTTTGTTTCAAACATGCCTGTCTTCAGCCCCTTTTAAAGAAACCTGGCCTTGATCCAACACTCCCTCATAATTACAGACTAATCTCTAAATTACCCTTTGTCTCAAAAATCGTTGAAAAGGCTGCTGCTAAACAACTACTGGACCTAATGGACACTAATGATATTCTCGATCCATTCCACTCTGATTTTTCACCAGCTACATAGTACTGAAACTGCTCTGCTAAAAGTCACTAATGATATGCATATGAATGAAGATTTTGGTCATCACTCCCTTTTAGTATCATTAGACTTGTCTGCCGCCTTTGACACTATTGATCATACCATCTTGCTGGATAGCCCAAAGCCCTGGGTTAGCATAGATGGAACTGCCCTCAGATTGCTTTCTTCATATCTTACAGAGAGATCAGTGTGGCTATTGATAATTGTGTAGAGTTGTCTCATATGTCATATGGGGTCCCACAAGGTTCAATCCTTCAGTCCTATTTTGTTCAGCTTGTATGCTCCCCGCTGGTCACAACAATCGTCAGGTTAAGATCGTTGCCTACCACTCTTATGCAGATGACACTCAGTTTTATGTATCATTTAAATCAGACAAGCTTAAAAATCTGGATTCTCTTCACTGTTGCCATACTGCTTTCAAATACCGGATGTCACGGAGTGTTTTTACAGCTGAATACAGAAAAAAAACTGAAATCATGGTCACAGACTAGGTTTCAAGTAGTATTAGTCCATAGTCCACAAATATAAAACCATCTGATAGAAATCTTGGTGTTGTATTCAGTCACAATCTGAATTTTGACCATCACATTAAGAAATAGCTTCAGCCTTACAACTCAGAAATATTGCCAAAATCAGTCTATTGACTGTAATTCCATATTTTATTGTTTAAGTGATTTAGAAACTCAAATTCATCTGCTTCAGAACGCGGCCCATCTTTTGACAAACACTAAATGAATGATGTATATTACCATAATTCTTGACCACTTACATAGGCTTCCTGTACGTTTTAGAATTTGGTTCAAGATCCTCCTGATCACATTCAAAGCCCTCCATGGCATGGCACTCTCTTATATTTCTGAACTCATAAACCAATACTCTCCACTGAGATTACTCAGATCTTCTGAAAAACTGCTCTCAAGTGTCCAACGGTCAAGGCTCAAAACAAGAGGGGGCTGTGTTTTTACTGCTTTATCTCCAACATTATGGAATTGCCTCCCCTGTCACTGTCTTTAAAAAACTTTTAAAACCCCATCTCTATAAACTAGTGTTTTTATGTTTGCTGCTCTGCATTTCCTATTGGTTTTATTTGTCTTTTAGTTTAGTTTAGTTTGTTTTATATTGCTTTAATTGTTGACTGTTTCTGTTTTATAAATTGTTTTTTTTTACTAGCTGTGTACTATTATGCATTTTTATTACCAACTGTGAGGCACTGTGGAACTGCTGTTTTGAAAAGTGCTGTATAAATGAAGTGTTTTTTTACTTACAGCAATCAATAATATATCCAATTACAAAAAGTAGTAATTTTGTTGATGCATAAAGAGGATTTAGAGTCTTTGCTCCTCAAATGATTAGATAACAATCACATCAGCATGATAGATGGATCTGGCACATGCTCAAATATACACATACTCACAGTATTGTAGACCTTGTTGACTAAATTTGGTTTAGTATACTGTGCTGAAAGTTAATACTTTGGAGAAGAAATCAAGACGACACAGAGGTTTCAAACTAAATCATTCAAGCATGGCAGAGTGCTATTTACGTGAAGACATGTTCTGCATAATACTACATTTAGTGTGTCCAATTATATTAAATGTTCATATTGGGCTGCATCCTTCCCTCAGGGTTATAGAAATGTTGAGGTGGGAGGGGTGGGGGGTTATAAGTATTCAGTAAAGCCACTTCTCTATTTTCCTCAAAGAGTCTGAATCCATTAAAAATTTAAATGAGTCCTCTCTGAAGAGAATAAATGTACCTCCTCACAATCGCTGTGTCTGTGGTGTAGCTTTGTGTGTGAGCCTGAGTGTGTGTGTATGTGTACATGTGGAGGGTTGAAAAGAATCTCTGTTACAGTAATAACTCTTCGTTGGTTGCTCTTGCTGTGCGTATTAATGCATGAGTGCACCCACACACACACACACACACACACACATACACACACACACACACACACACACACACAAAACATTTCATGTGAATACTCACAGACCTGTGGGCTGAAATCTGCAGCCCCCGAAACAGTCTGTGGATGAATAAAAACCCTCTCTCTGTGCTTTTCAAAACACGAGCAATCAGTCTGATTGAAACACAAATTGACATAGTGGAGTTCAGCTGAAAATGGGTGCTTTTTGTTCAAGTTGTAGCTACTGTTTGTACATAGATATGTTATACTGAGAGCAGATTCTGGCACGGCTTTATGCAAGACAGCATCATGATCTGCAGGGGAAGTGACTAAGTTAGCAGAATATTAAATACATTTTCTTCTCTGTTCCGCACTATAATACATGACTTACTGTAACTGAACATATGGCGGATACACGTGGGAGATTATTCAGATTATATTGTGAAGGTTATGGCATTTTTTACCTGCATTCGACAGCTGACAGAGACAGAAGAACATGTAGTTCCCAGCCAGACTCTAGTCAGGGATTATATGATACATGTCTGAGACTGCTGGGTTCACAGAATGAATTGTAATCTGTTTATTTATATGCTTTACATGACTTGCCACCTACCAGTACATAGAGTAAAGATTAAGCCTGAAAGCCCCTAAAAAACAGTCTTTCAAATCTCAAGTGTTTCTCTATAATACTAACCAGGAAACCAATCCTACAGATGCCATCATGTTTGATTTAAAAAGTTGTTGAATCCAGATTGATTTATAGAAGTATATAACTTCCTACCCAATTCAAAGCAGGGAGAAAAACAAGGACAGAAACACAAAATGCAGAAATCCTCCTGTGAAATAACCCACACTGTTCTCACTTTGGCAGAATACGAAGCTTATCTCCTCCTCAGCTTTACAGACATTAAATAACATTAAGCTTGAAAAATATTCAGTTCATATCAAACACAACAATCACAATCTATATGTGTGTAAATTATAATCTAAAGGTACTTTTACTTGAGTATTTCCAGTTTATGCTACTTTATACTTCCACTCCATTTAAAAAAATGTTCAAATGATTATGATATTTCACCAAAAATCAGAGATTAGAGTAAAAGTCCAAAAGCTGAAAACAGATTTGTGTATCAGAACTTTTTTTTCTTATTTCCTCTCCCATTACTAAAAAAAGTCATTCACACACACACACACACACACACACACACACACACACACACACACACACACACACACACACACACACACACACACACACACACACACACACACACACACACACACACACACACACACACACACACACACACATCTGCACATCTGTAAAGCATTGGCAAAATGTCAAGGTGTTTCATTCTCACATCTTTGAAGTGAAGCCCTGTATTATAAGGACAGGTTTTATCTTCAGTTTGTATTCATTCAGTGAAACAGCAGCATGCACATCAAAGAAGATCAGATCCCTCCCAAATCTCCACAGAAAGACAATAACAGAAGATTGAGATGAATCCCACACATTCAAATGATTGTGGTTTTGTCTAATTGTATGATACTTTAAAAAGTATGACAGTAATTGTGATCTGGGTAACGGTTTTGTCTTTTAAAAATATAGAGGACACAATCAGCCAGGTGAATCCAGATTTGATTTTTAATTTGCTCCTTTTGAAATAATTACAGTAAATGTAAAAAATAGTTGCTGTTGCAATTTGTTCTGTTTTAATGATGTTTTATGAAAGTGTTTGTGTCAAAGTAGAGACAGTTGAGTGAAACATTTCAGCAGGTAATCAGTTTCTACCAACACAGATGCTGCTATTTTACGTAATGCATTTTAACAGTTTTTTTTTATGTTCATTACATATGAACATATACATATATGTAAATGTATGTAAACAACAGACAGAGAAACTGCATATCGATAGCCGAAATGCAAAACCTCCTATCTGAAAAATTAACTTTTTTGAAAAAACATGTTGTTTTCTTGCAGAATGCTATTTGTCAAGGAAAATCCTGCAGTTTCGGCCATTGATATAGACTTGTTAGAGCATGCAGTGTTGTCAGGGTTTAATATACAGAGTAATATTCAATGCAAAGCAGAGTAAAACAATTACTATAATAAATAAATAAATACATGTACAATTGAAAACAATTCACCTGAAAGCAAGAAATGTGTAGGTTTGGCTTATTGAATCATTGCCATACTAGGAACAATACAGTAATCCTAAAGCTCCCATTAATCAGGATCAGTTTTGCAATATAGTGCATGGTTGTGGTAAACTTCCTTTAAGCTATTTTGAAAATTGATTTAGCTTGTTTTATTATTATTTTTCCTCATTTCACCCTGTGGGGAGTCCAGTTAAATACAAAACATATGAGCATTATGTTTTGTTTCATTTTCTCTCTCTTGACTGTTTGCCACACATTTGTATGGGAATTAATGTATTAAATGTGCATCACTGTGCAGAAAAACCTGACCCTAATCATTCCTTATGTGGTGGAAGAAACTTTTTCATATGAGGCTGCAGAGGTGTGAGTGACGTGTCATAATCCTCATTTCACATCAGACTACATAGATATTGTATGTGCCATTTTATCACAGCACACTTTGTATACAATATCAGGTTTTTTTTCGGTATAACTGGTTTAATTTTGTGTGTTGGCAGTGGTTTGTATTGTTAAAAATAGAACACACACAGCTATCTGCTGGAAAACTCGTCTTCCTGCTTGTTGCTGTTTATGTAACCGATACTGCGTCTGTTTGATCTCCTGAACAGAAATCTCTATCAACTCAAAGCTGTAAAAAAAAAACTAGACAGAAATACTTAAGTTTCATTTCAGATTTATATGTATTAAAACTGATGTCTTGTGAGCCAGGCAGCAATGCCACGGAAGGCTGTGATTTAGAAAAATATGAAAGAGTTGCATGGCAGTGCTCTCTCTGCTGATATCTCTGCTGATATGGTGGTTCCACTTCACAAAACTATATGTGGTTTATGAGTAAGGCAGTTCAGTTACTGACAGCTTGTTAGTGAATGCTCCACATTCAGTGATAATCATTATTAGTGTCCACAGAGCTGCCAACTGTGAGACAATTAAAATATTACCATAGGCGGCTGCTTAATTCTTGTGCCATGCCTAAAGTGATGTGAGGTTGTTGTTGTATATTGGATGACAGTGAAAAGCTATTCATGCAATCATACTATTTTTTAAACCCTTTTAAAATTTGCTGTCAAAATCTACTTTCCAACACTTCCAGGAGGTTGTTTCTTCCTCTGCAGGAAGGAAAAAACAAGATCATCAATCATCTTCAACTGAACATCCTTATGTGCCTCTTTTCTTCTCTCAGTCCGTTTCTCTGACTTGCATCACACTCCAGGAACATATTGCTTGCTTTAAAAAAAAAAAATCTTGATCAGACTTTTTCATTTTCTGCATATTATCTGGTGGTTCACATTTCTATCCAAATTGTTGTGGATATGTAATAGGTATTGGATAATGGAGAAGTTATTGAAGGTAGCACAGCCAGAAGCAGGTAAAAGATTACTGTTTCTGTGGTTAATCTTACAGCTCAGAGAAGATCCTGGTTGTGCTGTTGCTTTTGGGTAAAAATCTTACGTCTGGAAAACGTGAACTTGACATGAACCAAGGAACATTTATAAAAGTACTCTATGGGGTTTATGAGGTTCTCTAATAAATAAAGTAATAATAAATAATACTAGTAGTAATAATAAAGTTTAAAAAAAAGTTTTTAACATGACAACAATGATATAAACAAAAAAAACTAATGTTTTGCACTGTCATTTGACCCAGATTTTAAGAGGAAGATGAAGAGTAAGAAACAACACAACAAAAACAGAGAGGGAGAGAGGTCGGAGATCGGGGTGATGGAGAGTGAAAAAGAGAGAGAGTAAGAGAAATCCATTAAATTCTGTTGAAATATTAAGTAAATATATCTATCTGTTTTCAAATACTTCACCGGTTTCTTTGGTGAAAGACCTACTGTACTGAAAGATTTAGTTCATTCTGAATTTCCACATGTGTGGACATGAAGTGTGGACTACGAGAGATATTCCTGATGGCTCTTTGGTGCAGTCTACCTCAAAGATCTCCTAATTTCTCCTGCAGCAGCACCATCTCTGCCCCCAGACTCCCTCCCTCCAGCTATTTATCTAAAATTGCCCAAACCTGCAAAATGTAGTTTTTCTTTCTATAGTACATTTAAAATCCTTGTTTGTTTGTTGTTGAAAAATGGAAAGTGCTGAAAAGCAAGACTAATCAGATAATATTCTCATAAGCAATACAGCCGAGCTCCTGGCTGAACCTGTAGAAAACACTGCAGTCATCTGTTTTCTACATGGCTGCAGAATGACTTACAGACACACACTCAGGGAAACTAGATGGGATTTTTGGGATGTCCAACCATAAAATGCCACTGATAGCCTTTAGAGCGCCATTGTCGCAGAGAAGAACATGAACTGCAGTTAATAATGTAATTAGCTTTATGGCCCATGGCTATGTTTGTACCCTGTGAATCAAAAACAAAAAGTCATCAACATGGACCTTGCACTAATGATTGTCCTTTTACTTCGTGCATGTGTGTGCTTCTGTGTGTGTGTGTGTGTGTGTGTGTGTGTGTGTGTGTGTGTGTGTGTGTGTGTGTGTGTGTCTGTCTGTCTGTATTTGTGTCTGTCATAGGCTACTTTTGCTCAAAAGTCATGTCTCCAGTTGGTAAAATGTCGAGGATAAAGTTAGGGTTATGCAAGTAGTGGTTATTGTTAGGGTAAGTTTTATTAATGTAAATTAATGTAAGTCTATTCAATGTGACCTAGGACAGCAGTTCTTCAATGTCCTTTCTTTGCGTGTGTGTGTGTGTGTGTGTGTGTGTGTGTGTGTGTGTGTGTGTGTGTGTGTGTGTGTGTGTGTGTGTGTGTGTGTGTGTGTGTGTGTGTGTGTGTGTGTGCGTGTGTGTGCGTGTGAGTGCGCCTGTGTGTAAAAATGCAAACGATCTCCCACAACCAATGCACACAGCTCCCAAATGATGCATGACCCTGGGTATTTTCAGCAATGGCTGATGCTTGACTGCAGACCTCCATTTATCGCCTGAGAGATTTTAAAGTTTGAAGTGAGACTTAGTTTTAAGGGTATTTACTGTATGTTAATTTCACTCTCCATGTGTAAACTGTTAAAGTAGAATGCCACTATATGTATATCTCAAAATGAACACAATGTCAGGGAAAGGTACATGGTGAAGAACAAGGCTTAGTCCGAATTCAGACCAACCTTTTCTAAAAAAAAAAACACACACATTTGTGTGGGGCCTGGTCGTATATACAGCAAAGGTGGAAACATAGAGTGAAAAAATGCAGGATCATCTGGTAAAACAGTTAAACCTGGCTCAATTTTTGCTTCTATCGTTTACCTCGCAAAGGTTGTGACACAAGGTAAAATGAGTATCACTGTGATAACTGTCTTCAAATTTGTGGATCTGTTTCTCAAGCTGGACTTCCTTGATTGTATTTCATTGAAGTGACACAGACTCTTATGTTGTTTTAACACAGGACTGTTTTCTGTCAGGATGCCTTCTAAGACTTTAAAGACAGCTAAATGCTAACAAACTCACAATGACAACATGCTGATGGTTAGCAGGTATAATGCTTAACATGTTAACCATCTTAGTTTAGTGTGTTAGCATGTGAACATTTACCAGTTTGCACTAAACAAAAAGTGCATGAATGTTATTATACTTTTGCAGGTGTTTAATCATGAACTAAAGAAAATTAATAAGATAAGAAAAAAAAATTGATCTGATGATGACACTAAATGAAATCTTACAGGATCACCAGATATTAAAATTCATCCTGAGGCATAAATATATGTACCAAATGTTCATGGCAATCCATCTAATTTTCAGACTATATGTCGGCAGCGTAACAACCAGACATTGCCATCACTAGAGCTGAACTGCTAGCATGGAAAAAAAGTGTCTGTGTCATTCATGTCTGGATAAGGTTTTGGTTAAAACCTGTCTGTCTGTCTCTGAGGCTAAAATCTTATAGCACAAACATATATTGCTATCCAGAGTTATTTTTGCATTTTCTGCAAGTCTTTTCCTCTTCTTTTGCCCAGTTGATAGTTTCGGATCCTTGCCAAGTTAACTAAAGAATTCACACTGCACTGCTCTTCAGCAGAGATCTACCGTCATTTTCAGACCAATTAATATGCATGTTGTTACTCCAATATTTATCCCCCCAGTAACACTGCCAGTATATTATTGTGGTTGTTTGGTTTCCTTTGTTTTTTTCTCATGCGTGTCTGAGGTCTGGCTTCCAGCTTGGCCAGATTGCCCTTAGGAAACAACAGCAGAAACAGCTGGTTGTCAAGGGTGACCATGAGAGCAAGTGAGCAAGCAAGTGATAGACATAGAGAGAGAGAGAGAGAGAGAGAGAGAGAGAGAGAGAGAGAGAGAGAGAGAGAGAGAGAGAGAGAGAGAGAGAGAGAGAGAGAGAGAGAGACAGAGAGAGAGAGAGAGAGAGAGAGAGAGAGACAGACAGACAGACAGACAGACAGACAGACAGACAGACAGACAGACAGACAGAATTATTCTACAGTTTTTCTGAGTGGTGTCTCGTTTTGCTCGTGGTAAATTGAATAAAAGAAGAGGAAGATCCATCCATCCATCTTTCTACCCAAGCTTTAGAAATACAAGTGGTTTCCATGGGAACTCAATCAAATTGTTGGATCAGGGTTGCAATGTTAGGATGTAGTCTTTGGTTGTCATAGTTAACAAATAGGAACCCATTATGTGACATTTCAGCAACACTATCATTAAATACCATGCTTCTAATATCATAACGTACTACTCTGTGTCAAGATTCTATGATATAATTTAGTTTCAAATTACACTCAGTCCCCTTTGCAAATGTAGAAATGGTAAAAATATTACATAACCAAAGAGAAATAAAGTTTTAGTTAGAAACATTGTAATGGTGATTATCTTATGCTGAAATTGGAACAGCAATGAGATGATTTTGTGAAATATGTGTATTTGCCTTCTTGTTAAGTGATGCATACCTGTATCATCTCTGTCTGTTAGTATGAAGGTAGAGCCAAGCATAAATACTGGGAACTACCTCTAAAGTTACCAGGTAACATGCTAAATCTCCTTAGTTTAGTCCATACAAAATCCAAAATGTAAGAAAATGCTTCTCAAAGCTATTCCTGTAAGGACTGTGAAATAAGGACATTTTAACATTTCCAATTCCATCTGGCAATGTGCTCTGCAAACTCTATCTGCTTATGTGATACAGTCTTTTTTAGTTTTAATTCTTAGTTGTACAACTCTATATAGGCTAATGGACTTTGATGTGAGACTGTTTTCTCAACTACTTTTTCCAAGGTCAAGAATGGACTTTGAACTTAAAGAATACCTGCAATAACTGATTTTTTCAGCGATTTGGGGGAAACATATCAATTTTTGAACAAAACATAAATATAAGATCACTTTTACAGTTGATAAAGTTTTAAGCAAACAGTTACTTATTTACACATCCAGCAGTTAAGGAGCAGGATAATCATTCATTTGGAGTTGTGTTTCTGTCCACTTAGTGAATGTAAGTCCAGTATTCAATCTCAGCTCTGTTTTTGGCCTCTATCAATTCCTGAGGGAAATATCTGGCTCTTTAGTTTCTAAATGCTTCAATACATCCAGCTAGCCGCCAACTGTGTCTGAGATTGCTGAAAGTGAACCAAAACAGTAAAGTTGCTGGCTGGACAGCTACACGATAAACTCAAACTCACTATAAAGCTCTGTAAAGCTGAGGGGAGCTGCAGAGCCTGATAACTCTGATGGTCCATCATAAAAGTGACACCTCTGGCATTACACATTGTCATTTTATACATTGTTGTTGTAAAACTTTTTTTTTTTTTCCATTTTTATGGCTATTGGATATTATGTTGTCTTTTCATCGTCAACAACAAATTCCCTGAAAAGACCAAAACCAACCATGAATTCAATAACAATTAAATTCTACTAACAGTATTGTCTGTATAGCCTCAGCTTTGTAAATCTGTGCCACTGAATTCCATAAAAAAAACACATAAAAGTTACCATTGCATCAATTGACACATTCAATTGACACATTCATGATCATTATGATGATCATGGTCAGTGTAATGTAGCCTCACAATTTTTGATCTCAGGACAGAAGCTTTGTTCTAGGCAGACATCACCTTGCATGCTCAGGGATGTGCCATTTTACAATACTGAAAGGATTAAACTACACTGCCTATGATCATTATGAATGAACATGTGCCAACAAAATGCGACAGTATGGTTCTCTGGTGTGTTTTTAATTGTTTTTGGACAACAATGGAGGTCGAAGATCAATGATTCAGACAGATAAAACCTGCGGGATCAGTTAATTGGTGGTTTTGGTCTTTTCATGAGATTTGTTGATAAAGTAATGATAACAATATAAGATAAAATCAATCTTGTGCCTTGACTTCTCTCCACTTCCTGCATTGTAGAATGTGCAGAGCTTTAAAGGCTGGATGAAAATCATTTAGCTTAACAAGACTGAAGATGGAGATCAGTTATTAGATTTAAAACTGACTCCAGCAGGGGGGAAAGCAGTTGGTGCGAGTGTGTGCATTCATGTGTAGCACTGAGAGTGCTCACGTGTCTTGCAACAGAGCTATCTACTCCTGCTTAACTACCAGCGTAAAGTGTTGGCGAGACTGAAATAATGCGTGTTGTTTCCTCTCATTTGAATGCCCTCCACAGTAATTGGTGTAATCTGTAGGTTTTATCGAGTGCCAAGTCTGTTTTTATAATGTGCTATTATGTCCCTCTGCAGAGCTGCCAGCCAGTGCCAACCGCCTCTCCTTACATGTGCATTAGACCTCACCACTGTGATGCTGATTGGATTTTAAAAGCATGTCCAGGCTGGGTATTGCTTTGTGGAAGTCCTTCTATTCAGGACATCTCAATGAGCCATATTATGAGGTTTGTATCTGTTTGTGCACTTGGGCAAAGGCAGGCACCACAAGTTAAGTTGTATTAATTTGTTCTACCCAAGAACCTTAAGGCTGTTCTGCTCTCCCCAATGACTAAGCAGAAGTTCTCAGAGAAGATAAAATAGCAGCCTGTGAAAGTTCATTATACAACAAGATCATAGAAATGATTTCAAAGCTTGTAAAGCCTGATCATTCATCATACATTTACAATCCCGTTATCAACATATCAACAATCAAATATTATTTCTGAAGCTGACGTCATCTAATAACTTTTCTTCAAGTCCAATGATGCCCGTGTACGTATTTACCAGCATCAAAAAGTCTCCTACAATGAACCCACACATGCAATTTCTGCAAAATCAACCTCAGACCTCCACTCCATCAAACGCCAGCCTAACCAGTATCGGGCCGAGTGGCATCTGGATAGATGTTGCAATATGGCTTTTAAAATCAACCTCTAAATCAGCCACCATCCACTCTGAAGCACACTTTGTAATGGAAAATATTGATATTTTTTGGCATATGCTGAATGGGCCGCCTCTAGAATTAATCATGGCACAGAGGAGAGTGCTCTCTCCTCCTCTGACCGCCTGCCACTGTGTTTCACCTGTCTCATTCTCTCCTTTTTCCCATGTCCAGTGTATCTATAACTTGCCCAGCCACATGATGAGATCAAAGAAGCCTGGTCATCTAAGTAATGGCTTTCCCTTCTGTTGATTCCTCCTGGGTCCATAACCCTGCATTCAGTGATGTATGCTCCATGCAATGGCACTGGACAGCTCATCTCTTTCAGCCACAGGCACCTCTGAATAAGCACATCCACCCTGGGCCAATCTCTGAACTGCACTTTGGGACTGCTGATGCCCCTGTCATTGACACAGAAGAGGAAAAGCTCTATAGCCATTTTAGAGTCATGTAATGAGGCTTGAGAGTATTAGTGGAGGGTTGAAGGGAGAGATCTTCCATTGGCAGAGGTTGTAAACTGACCTTTTCCTTTTTTCTGCAGAGGCAGCCACAAAATGATCAAAGCTGCAACAGCAACATTATATATCTTTAGTAATATGGCCGCTCTTTATAACACTTGTAGTGTTCATTTTCACTCATATCTGTATGAACTTCTCACAGCTCCAACATGTGTTTCTTCAGTGTGCAACTGTTCAGTTTAATTATGCAGCAAATCACAGCTTCCCTCTCTGTCCAGGCTTCTATCCCAACTTCCACCCTGCTTGGCTTGGTATAGCACCACACATACACCCATTGGGCTCCTCTTTCACTCCCGATAAGCACCCTCTCTGCAAACTCCTCCATGACATTTCTTCAACATAAGCACTCTCAGCTACTCTGCCACACCGTGAAATACAGCCTTTAGACTTTAATTGAAAAACTGGCCAAATGTGGAGTGTGTGATGAATATATGAATTACAAATGAATCACTGAGAGAAAGCAAAGCCAAATGGTCACCCCCCGAAAATGGCAGAAGCCCACAGGATATGGCACTCACATAAATTATATGAAATGCCATGGACTTTTAGTCTCTCTGTCTGTCTCTTTTTTCCCCTCTTCTCCTACCTCCCTGTTGTACCCTGTCCATTCTCACTGACATTCCCCAGACGTCTGATGGATATCGGACTATGTCCTCCAGGAGACATTTTCCATTATCATACTGCCACAGTGCTCATCCACATCTCCCCCCTAATCAATGGCCATGCAGCACAGCAGCGCAGCAGGCTCACACAAACAAGACAAACATCAAAACCTTCAGTAAATAATCAAACCAATAGATAAACATGGATAACAATTAAAGGAGATGAGTAATCTGTATTGCTGACTACACATAGCTAATTCTTTCATAACTGTGCAGATCAATATTGATGGAAATCCAGCAGAGCAGCCCCAGCTGTGCTGCCTCTTACCTGCATGTCACTGTGGTGGTCCTTTTCTCTGTGGCTGTGGTTGATGAAGACCCTCGGTCTACACAGCCATGCCCTCCTATATGGGCATGCATCTGTGGGGCAGATCAGAGGTCTGCTGTGAAGCTGTCAGGCAGGAGAAGAGGAGGGATCAAGGATCAGACAGTCCTCCCGGCCGGCAGCCCCTTCTAGCGCATCTCCTTGTGTCTCCCGCTCACCCGGGTCATTCCAGCCAGCCCCTCAGCAACCGCAGAGCCAGGGAGCGAGCGTTTAGGGGGGGATGGGAGGTGCTTAGAGGACTGAAGCGGACATGGAACGGCAAGCAGAGCACCTCCTCCTCCTACATGTCTGACTGCAGCCAGTGGAAATACTATAGCTGGAGTCCACGTCAACCTCCTGGTTTCTCCCTACGCACGCATGTGTGTTTTGTGTGTGTGCGCGTCAGTGCTGGCTCCACTCTGCGCTGTGCGTGTGTGTATGTGTGTGTGAAAACACAGTCTCTTACCTCACTGCCTGCAGCCGGTGGCTCTGAGATGCTGAGGCAGTGTGAAAGAGAGAGAGAGCAGGAGTGTGAGCGCAGAGGTAAAGAGAGAGAGGAAGAGAGGAGTTTGTGTGGGAGCGGGGGAGGGAGAATAGAGAAAAGGCTGTTTTACCTCATTCTCCATCTATCAGTATCAATCAGTCAAGGATACATAACAGGAGCTGAGTTAATGAGACATCCATATCCATACACATGTCTATGTGTCTGTATGTGTGTGTGTGTGTGTGTGTGTGTGTGTGTGTGTGTGTGTGTGTGTGTGTGTATGTGTGTGGAAAGAGATGTATGCAAGCAGAGTATAACAATATATGTTCGTGCTTTGCATATTTGGCATGTTTATGTGTGCAAATACATTACTGTGAGTCATTTGTATACTAATGAGCATGTGTGAAATAAATAACTGAGAATTTTACAGCCTACTCTGTGCACACATACACATAGCCAAACATACATAGGAGAGAAGCACACCTAAATAGCAGTTGAAGATGTCCTCTTGCTATCACTATATCAACAGACCTGAGAACCTACACCCTTAACAGGCTACCTGCCTCCCTGAATGCCCAGGGGAGTCATATATCACACATCAATGCTGCAGAGGATCCTCTGGAGGGAAGAGGAGAGGAGAAGAGAATATATATGGAAGCCCCTGCAATGAGACACCCTTCCAAAAAGAACTGAAAGGAAGGGGGGGTCATTTGATAAGAGAGAATATCCGAAAAGGAAAGCAAAGATAACTAGTAAAACAAGAGGTGAAATGTTGCAGCTCAGTTTCACTGACAACATGCACTGTTTTGTTCTCTGAGCATGATGTCTGTTCTGCTTTGACTGCCTCAAGAATTAAAGAGGGAGGCAGAAAAGGATGAAATGGAGAAGAATGAAGATCAGGAGATAGGAAGAAAGGCTTTTGAAATTGACAGAGAGAGAAATAGAGAGGGAGAGAGACAGAGAGAGAAAAGGAAACAGACATCTTCTCATCTGATAAAAAAAGCAGGGACATTTAAAAAGCACAGGAGGAGCATACAAAACCACCTCTCCATCTTTCTTGCAGTGATAAAGAAAGAAAGATGTTTTCCTTATCTTTGCATCCTAGTTAGTTATACTTCTGCAGCAGAATCCCTCCCTTCCTCTCTCTATAGCTGGCTTTGAATTAAATGAGCCTTCAGTTCAGCTTGAAACCAGGATTCATGTAGAAACAGCAGAGAAAAACAGCGGTTACCTTGTCAACCTGACAGAAAAGGCTATTGATGGTCTCCCAGCATCTCTGAAAATGTCTAGACAGACAGACAGAGACAGACACACTCTTTAAGCAGTGGAAAGAAGACTGTCTCCTTGCAGGATATCTTGCAAACATCCGCACACAGACCATTATGTGACTGGACTGACAGGGCAGACTAAATAGGTTGGTAACTAAACTACAGTTCAACACTCCACATCAACCTTCAATCCACGCTGTTGATAATCCACAGCCTACTGTGCTGCAGAAACACATATTCCCCTAGTAACAGTGAATTTGGTGAATTTTAAATTATGAAAATGACTCAAAATATGTAACTTCTTGGATGAGAGGGAATGATTAACAACAGTTTAAACTTAATTCACATTGTGAAATTCATCCCACAGTAGCACTCAATGTAGCCTTAATGATCCAGACCTGATCCTTCAGGGGAAACAGGTCTGTACTGACCTGGGGTCTGCTTTCTAAAGCAATTCCTGACGCTTGACTGTGTTAATCTAACTCTGTAATCTGCTGCTAAATCAGGCTTTAGGAACAAGCTGAGGCAATCTCATGGAGAAGAAACAGACTCATGGAGAGTGTGTGGGGGTAATTATGCATGAGGAAGACGGTTAGTACTGTGTTGGATGTTGGCAGAGGACTAACAGATGGTAATTCCCTCTCGCTCCTGCACTCCTGGCAGACCTCTGGATTAGAAATGCACTGGTACCTACATTTCACTCACATATATCACTTTCTTTCACACATACAGGTGTACTACACCAGTCACACAGGTCCAGTGTTAACATTCATTTTGCAATGATGCTACACTTCGGTCACAACTGGAAAGGAAATTAAGTCTGCAAAAGTATGGGTATTATATCCGAGGAGCAGATAATTTGCATCAAACTGATTATTAGGTGTGACACCTTTGTACTAGGTTGTTTGTACCCTTAATGTTGGCAGGTTTGCTTCAGCTAGTCAGCCGTAACAGTGTTTAGCATGCATCCCCTGATGACCAAATTATCTTCCAAAGAGCCAAGAATTACCAATATCAGAAAAACATCATGATATGGAGTTCAAATGAGAAATATGCTTATTGCCAGAGAAAATGATGTAGATTGAAAACAGAAAATAATTGCGTCTGTTTCGATGGGTCTGATAATGGGGTGTGTGTGTGCGTATGTGACTGATAAACACTGAAAACACATTTGGACAAGTACACAAATGTGGGATTTATGTTATGATCTCGGGAAAAAACTTCAACTCCAACTCCCAATCAAACTCCAAGAGGACAAGTCTGAAGCTGTTATTTTCAACAAGTCTGTTTCCGAAAGCAGGTGTTTGGAAAGGGAGGCAGGGATCATCTTATTTTCAGGCCAAAGCTTATCAGTCAAGGAAAACTATTAGTCATTGGTCCCTGCAAGTGGTAGTCCAACCCACAGACCAAAATGTTAACAAATTGAATAAAGAGCAAGGGTGAAAGTGTTCCTTTCAAATGGAGACAAATGGCACATTGCGGGAGGGGGATCTTCCTGCTAAATTAAAGAGCTAGCTAAAAAGCCAAAGCATGTGTGATATGGAAGAGGACAAACACTTCACAGAGAGATTATTCACAATCTGGCCACCAAGATGCTCTTATTAATGGTGCTTTACTGACCTATGGTTTAAGGAATAGCAAATTATTTATTAACCATTTAGAATTTAGACTTTTGTGTCTTCCTTGTGGTGGTGAAAATAATAACAAAAAAATACTGTTGACACATGTTTACGTTATAGGCTCTGCCACAGCCTTCCCTGCCCCTACTGTTGCAGCTGTAAAACAGTAGAGAAATTGTTTTGAGCATCACACAACCCTAGCGCAATGACACATTTCACTATCAGAATTGGATCCATTCCAATAACATAAAAGCTGCACAATTAAATTACTTTATCCCCATTCAAGTTAGCAGAGAGCTAATTGAAACTGGCCCATAGAGTTTAGTTTAGTTTAGTTTATTATGATCCCCAGTAGCTGCAGACTTGCTGTAGCTATTCGTCCTGGGGTCTGAAGAGCACCAAGAGCTGGATGAATGCATACTGCGCATAGAGCATGCACGGAATGTATTCATCCAGCAAGTGCAGGAATGTCAAACCCAACACCACATTGAAAACTTTTACACTGTGAAATACAGAGATTTACCTGGCGGTAATAGGCTTAATCAGCCCTTTGGCAAGGGCTTGAATGTAACAGTTGTTCATTTATATGTAAAAGTTCTGCACTGCAGGTTAAAGTCCAACTGAAATTAAATTGCCTTTTTCCGTCTGCTACAGCATACATATCAGGTCTGTAAATCCCTTGCCCCATGTTATCCTTTGAGAAAAATAAATCTCAAACCAAATGATAGAAATGTATTATTTAATTGTTTGATTTCATAATTGTGCCCCCTGTTTTACATTATTTTGATTAAGTACGTTCCACTATCCACCTACTTAAGCTGGAGACCTTATTTTAATACAGCCAATCGGATCTTGCATAAAACAATAATGGCGTTCTATCATAGGCAGAGCAGACGGTCACACTGAGCCTTATAGAAGCCAGCCATTAACTGGGGAAACGCTAACAAAACTGCATGCATGAGTTAGCAACTAGATGGCAAATTAGCTGCTCAGTTGCATTAAACAACATTAAAACGTGCAAATGTAATTTTGAACCTGTTAGATGCTGGCTTGGTCACTTCTCTTCAACACACTGACTTCTAATAGTGATTTGTTTATTTTGTCTTGCTTCTGTATGATGTAGCATTAGCCTGCCAGCTACTGTCAATTAAACAAGCCTCCTGCCCCAGCCATCTGAGACAAAAAGTGCTTGTTAAATTCCAGCTTTCTGAATTCTAATTATACAATTAACAGTACATTTAAAAACATGTTGACATTATTATTACAGCAAAAAAGGTTCAGTTGAACTTTAAGTAATTTCAAAGGATCCCCTATTATGCAGATGCATTGTTAGTTCTAATATGCTACATTAAAAAGCATGCAAAATGATGAACACATACATTTTGGATTTTTAATTTGCATACAACAAAATTAATTAACTAGGAGTGGGCTGCCATTACAGTCAGACACTAACACTGCTCAGTGTCACTCACTAACACTCACTAATATACACAGATGTTCACAGATACACACAGACAGCTTAAAGTTCTGTCAGCGGTGACCTTGCCAGGAGGGCTCTAACAGCGGCTTGCATGGAGGTGCAAGGTGTTGATTATGATCGTAAGACTTCAAAATCTTTGATCTCTAAAGCATGGAGGCTTAACAGTCAATTAACCCTTAGTTCCCCTCTGATCCTTTTAGTTTACAGTGCTGTGTAACCCATATGTGCACAGCATCCACACAGAAACCCTACAGCAAGATAATGACTCCATTATCACCTTCAGCAGTCAAATTTGCACCACAGATTTACTATGTGTACTCACATGTCAGTATTCCTCATCCTGCTCATCATTATCAGGGGTCACACATCTCTGGATTTCATGAGTTGCTGAGCAATGAAAACAGAATGAAAAATCAGGCAGTTAATATCCACATTGACCTCAGGCTGATCTAACATGACACCCAGCTCTACCACCTAATGACATATTGACTGAATGTTTTGATTTTATGAAGACAAAAGCCAGAAGTGACTTTGTCTCTATACATACATGTACTGTGCTAATTAAGAAAGGAGCACAGTTATCAGTGACAGAGCAGTAGTGTTTTCTCTCTGCAGGCTGTTATATTATATATTATAGTACCTGTTTCACAAACACCTGCACATGGATTAAAATCTACATTCCTACTGTCTACTCTGTCCTGCTCAGAGGCAAATGAACCATTTTTACTTGCAGATTGCGTTTAGATTATTTATTCATTATTTGCGCCTGTGTTTATTGATATTCTGATTGTGAATGCATTATTTAATTACTCAGAATATGGGCTGTCTTTTGAACACTGGAAATTGTTTACTAAACTCAATGTTTCAGGGAAAATTGAAATTATGAAACTCATTTCAAACCCAACCCTGAGGAATATTCAGCATCGCATATGTCTGAATGGAAATAATGACAAATTATGTAAAATATAAATGTGTTTAAAATGCATTTCTTGCCAACACACTCTTCCTTATATTAATTTTATCCATAATAACAATTAACTGGAAATATCAGATCATGAGAAAAAAAATCTTTCTAATAAATTAAGAAAGTGGTTTGTGGTTCTTCTGTTGATATGCAGTTAACAGACTTTTAAATGGATAGTGAAAGAAAAAAAATCAAAATCAAAATCAAAATCCTGGGAGTGATATTCTATCTCCACTTTGGTGTCAAACTGCAGAGATATTGTGATGTATAAGATCAGTCCAATCAACTGCAGCGGCCAATCAATAATTAAGGGGGCGTGTTGGCCATTAAAAGACTTCCGTGAAGGCTGCTTTCGTGTATCCTCACTCATAGCTCCTCAGAGATCCCTCCTCACTCCTTGCTCCTTGGATCAGAAAAAAGAGACTTGAGACAGCAGTCAAAATGGTGGACCAGAACGACTTCCGGTTCAAGTGAGGATCGAGGAGCAAATGAGAGACTTGGGATGTACCCTTTGTGTGTGGCATGCCTCGTGCCTGTTTTCTGGCTCTATATGTGTCCACACCTGCTGCTCATTATGGTATCAGCTCACTTGCCTGTCATCAGTCATCACCACTCCACTACGAGGAGACTGCAAAGACAGACAGTCCCTGCCAGATTGTCCTGCCTTTCACAGTTTGTTGCTTTGTTTTCAGTTTATTTTCCTACCTCCTTTGCCTGCAAGATCATTTACTTGCCTGTTTGCCTTGCCTGTTAGTTGGTTTGCCTGCCTGCAGCTTGTCTCTCACACCTGTTCTCCCTGTCTCCAGGAATACCTGCCTGCTTTCCTGTCTGCTGTGTCTGCCTACCAAGCCTGCAAGTCAGCTCTCATCCTTGGGATTCCCTCTACTAGGCCTTTTTCCCAGAATTCTCCCCCTTACCTTAGACCTAACACCAGCCAGCCTCCATCTCACCATCTATGCCTGCTCAAGCAAATAAAGACTGTATTTCACTATTACCTACAAGGACAGGGTCTGCATTTGGGTTCACTGGCTCCATCTCGCATGACAAAAGAGCACATTTGTGGATATCTTAAGCATGAAAGGCTTGCTGATTTTCAGCTCTTTTCCTATACCGTGATTCGGTGCTTCAAAAAGTCAATTTTATTTTCCTCTTATTTCCCAAGGAAAAATTGCACTTAGTTATGAAATGGTAAAAGATCTCTCACTCTTGAGATCTTTTTTTACATGTGATTGGAGCTGCCATCAGTAGTTGTTAGTACCTGTAGTGACTGACCAATTCATTTTTAGTTTTGCACTTGACATTTTCAGTGCAAAAGGTCCAATTAAATAAATGTCTACCTTGGTGCCCAATCGATTTCCTATTCTGAAACTAAAATCGGAAAATGAAAACAAGTGCTTGCTAAAAATGGTTTTGTTTGGGGGGGATTTCAAAGCATCTTCTTACACAAAATAGAATTGATCAAAAAGGCCCACTTCTGTATTTTTTATTCACAAGTTTATTGTTTCTTGATAAGGAATTCCCTATCTATGTTAATATTAACACTAACCCTTTAACTTTATACACAGGCTTTGTCTAATCTATAAATAAGCATGGAATGAACTGCACAGAATTCACTAACAAAGACCACACCAACTTAGATATGAGTTCAAGTATTTATTATGTGGAAGGAAAAGGGGTTAAGGGGTTAGGGATAAGGGGATGGGGGGTGAGGGTCAACGAATAGGGATGACGGGTGAGGGTCGAAGGGTAGGGATGAGGGGATTAGGGTTGAAAGGTCGAAAAGGTGGGATGAGGGAAACGTGTCATGTCTCAAACTCTAAACTTTTCCAACTTCAACTTTAGTTGGCAAAACATCACAGAGTATAGGCCTAGCCTTAACATCCCTATTTCAGTGTGTTTTCAGTTCATTAAAGTTAATTGTAACATTTTCGTCACCTAAGAAGTCTTGTTCAATGTTTGTACTGAAAGACCCTCTAAGGAGTTGGATTTTCAGTTTTTCCAGTGAGTACATTTAGTTTTTGTCTTAAAGCTGCAGTTGGTAAGTCTTATAAAAGTAACTTTTTGACATGTTTGCTAAAACTGTAACTATGTAAAGACAGCATTACATGAAACTAGTAATCTGTAAAAAAAAAACAAAAAAAAAACAGGCTCATTTAGCCCCACCTACTGTTCCTACCGCAAATTGGCAAATTGCCAGAATCCACCGTGACCGGACAAAAAGAACCAATCAGAGCCAGGATGGTGTCTGATGGAGTGTCTGGCAGCTGTCAATCACTGCTCACGCACACAGCCCCCTCCCCCTTAGCTCGGTCAAGCTCATATCTCCGAGAGCGGCTTCAGGAGCGTAGAGAAAGTAATGGCGCAGCAACAACCATCAGCGAGGACAAAACTACTGATACCTCTGTTACCAACAACAGCATACATGGTCGCGTGCCGGCGTGCGCACGTCAGCCTTCTCTGGGGGAGGGACTTTGGAGGCAGGGCAGGAGTGCAGCAGAGAGGGAGGGGGAGGGATCTGAAAGTTGTACTTCTTCAAATTTGATGCTAAATCCTCTCTCTCCTCAAAGTTACCAACTGCAGCTTTAAGCCTGATTTTCAGAAGTGAAAATTAGCATTAGCATTATCACAGTTAATCATAGACATGCAATGTACTAACCGAACGACCAGTTGAAAATCTATTCACTTCTGGCTCCAAAAGTCCAAGATGCCAACAGTCAAAATGCCAAACTCAAGGCTCCAAAACCCAAGTCCACAAACCAATGGGTGACATCACGGTGGCTATGTCCATCATTTTTATACAATCTATAAGCTAAACTAGTATCCAATATCAAACTCCTTCAGGTACCTTGGATGGTGGCTAAGCAATTTACAGCCATGTGGACAATACAGAAGTTAGTCTACAGGCAAAGGGAGCTGAGAAGAATGCTTGAATCTCGCCTGTCAGGCACACTGAAACGCCAAAGTGCTGTCAGTCGTCTGCGTTTCTTTCATGGTCTGTGGATGACGTTAGTCATCTTGATAGTGGAAAATAAATGCTCATACTTTGCACTGAAGAACAAATTTCATTGCGAGGTTATGCATATAAACCTTCAGTGCCTTTTGATATGCTGTAAGAACCTTAAAGATCGTCTGCTTTGGGGCTTCTCCATCCATTTCTGTGGTACAAGCAACGTTGTGTGAGCTCGATGTCTTACTGCATCATTCCTTTCTAACTTGAATCTTACTGGAGGAGAGTGGATCCATTTTCTGATATGCATATTTACTGTTATAGTTTATTTTTCAAAATAGCTTACAACTACATGGATGAAGTCAGTGTCCTTGTTGCATAAGCTGTCTTAACTATACTCTTACTATTTGGGTTGTATTATCTAACCAGTGATGCAAAGAAGAGATTGTATAGAAACAAAATGATTAAGCTTGATTTATAAATTTGATACTGGTTTTCTCTGTGTCGGAGGGGTAAACATTAGGCTGGCAATGCACCCTTTGGTGATGATAGATTTTCTTACCCTAATATGCTGCCACAAAAAATCATAGCTACAAATACTAATCTTTTGATACCAGAAATAATATAAAATTACTCCAATGTTGCATTCTGTAGTAATGGAAACCCGATTTTCTTGTTTGACTGCTAAATTAAACTCTGTAGTAAGGAAACAACGAAAAAATTCTATTTTTGGGACAAAATGTTTTTAAAACATTGTTAGAAACATTGATAATTGATATTTTTTTTCTTTTGAATCAAGAACACAAATATGTCACATCCAAGGTTTTGATGCATGTGCTGTGGTCATATTTATGCATGTTATTTCCCTCTATTCTGTATAAAATATTGTAATATTTTCCTCACACTGATTATGAATGTGTCTTCCCAGTTAATTTTCTGACAATATTGTTGTGTCATTTGGTGTAATTCTTCCAGTGCTCCGGTGTTCAATTCAGTTTTGTTCAGTTGAATTCAAATAACTTCATTATTCTCTAATTTTATGAGTGAAAATTGGTCTGCAGACAGAATTCACTCTAACAGTATTACACATTATAAGCATATGAAAACATGTACTACCTGACAACAACAAAAGGTCAAACAACACAGCTCAACAACAGAGGGAACAACCTGGAAAGCTGTGAATAATATTGGCTTCCTCACCACATGCTTCTACAGTATGTGATTTCTGAAGTCCATACCGGTAATCTTACAGCGTATTTTCACCTGGCTACACACTGTGCTTTTATTGTTTATGTTGAAGGCACAAAAATAGATTGCAAGAAAAAAAAAGAAGACGATTTATGTTGTGTTGGAGCACAGTGCTTTCCCGCAGGTTCAATCCAAGCCCTCACAATCTCAGCAAGACAAATACAACAACCACACAGTACTGTGTGCGTTTTTATGTGTGTGTTTTCTTTTTCTGTTTTAGGTTAAACCAATTGTGCTGCACTAAAGTGATAAAAGCATATGGCTAAGGGCAGTCCTTTGAAAAACAGGAGCGTCAATCCATGCTGTCCACATTAACAGACAAGACAAGTTAGTTCTTACAGCTCTTTGTCCAGGCATATCAAGGACTTGGCTGTTATTATCATGGGAGTGAGTCTAAAAATAGCCTTTGGGACTCCAACCAGTCAAAGAGCAGCACATTAGATAGACAGACACAGAGCAGGCATTTTAGTGCAGAACCTTGAGCCCCTGGGATCCTGGGTCCCAGATCAATTTGAGGCTCCTTTTGAACCTACAAAAACAATCTTGAACCCCCCCCCCCCTTTTTTTTGTGGGAAAACAGGAAGTGTGGTTATTAGTGATTAAAATGTGCAATCTTGCAGAACTGAATTTCGACTCTGCATACTGGAGCATGCTAGTTAACTTTATATTAGATGACAAGAGCTTCAGGAGTCTGAAGATATACCTTCAGAGACCTGTGTAATAGCACAGTATGATAGACTGCTTAGGGGTGTGACCCGGATAATGCAACATATTATCATCTTCTGAAAAGTAGTGCACAACTTTTCGTACGATATCATACGAATTTAGTATGATATCTAATTTAGTTTTAAAATTTAGTTTATAATTTAGTTAATACATGCAGTAACACGAGTGGTCAATGCGCCTGCGCAACCAAGTCTCACGGCAGTTCTTAGAATAGCCCCGAAAATTAATCTGTTGATTAAAATCCAGTAATCCAAGAATATTATATGTTACTTTAAAAATAAAAATGCTATATTATTCAATATTTAACCTGGATATTTTACCCCTGTTGTATCTTTAGAAGTCCCGGGAAGACCGGATAATTGACTGATGATTTTATTTATATCCTCAACATTTCTTGACACAAAAACAAGAAAGTGTACTGGATAACTCAACGAGATGCTGGGTGAATGTCATGACCATCAGTTTAATTATTTCACCTTTGCTGGTGAGAAATACGTTTTGTTTCTGCCGCTTTGGACATTAGCAGGAGTGGCTACGTTAGCCTACCCATGATCCTCAGCGAACGTTATTTGTTGTGAGAAATAAAAAGAGAAAAAATGTTCATGTCTCAAATCTTCTGCTAATAGTTGTCTACAGCCTCTGCGGCTCAGATACACACTATGAGCATAATAATAAGGCTGTGAAACAAGAGTTTACATCAGTGGGCATTCCCAGTGACGTCATGCGCTCCCAGAAGGGAACCCCCTCAGCCCCCTCCCACTTTTTTATATTTCATTACTGCATGACTTAAAACAAAAACTACATTGTATTTAACCGGGAAAGTCTTGAGAAGCGTCTCGACTATAAGATGAGCAACTCGAAACGCAAAGCAAAGTACCTCACAAGCTCCAACAACACAAGCCAACACAAGTTTAGCTGGAAAGCTACCTACAATGGTAAAAATCCACAGCAAGCCCCGTGAGAGTGGGACTAGTGACATGGCAATGAACCAACTGATTGCTGAGCTGGATAGACAGCAAGGCAGAGAAGAAATGTCTATTTTTATTAAGACATCTATCCAGCCTGTTTAATCGTCTGTGGACAAATAAATGTCCACAGTGATCTGTGTGGACACCATTTTGACCTGCATTCTACAACAAACCACATCTTTATTTTAACCAAGCCCGATTTATTGGACACTTTTTATGTTTAAACAAGAACAAGATTATACACCAATATTACCAATTCTAGAGGTAGGGTCTTAAAATGAATACTTACTATAGCTAACATACTGCTTTTATTTAACTTGATGCGACATGCGATATTTCAGTTTTTTATTTTTAATACATTTGCAAACATTTCTAAAAAAACTTTTTCGCTTTGTCATTATGGGGTATTGTGTGTAGATTGATGAGAACAAAAAAGAATTTAATCAATTTTGGAATAAGGCTGTAATATAAAAAAATGTGGGGAAAGTGAAAGGGTGTGAATACTTTCCACATGCACTGTATGTTCACAAGAGTGATGCAAGGTTTCCTACACCAAACTTTCTCACAAGATGTTGCCATTTCTTGGAATGGATGCTGTGGCCAATGAAGTGACAGATCTGGGTATTATAAACTTGATGAAAGAGGTATTTAGACACATACATACCTTTTTCCATGTCATGCATTCAAAAAATATTTCAAACTTGAGTTTCTACTTAAGGGGAAAAATGTAGAAGGAGAAAGGAAAAATGATCACATGGGATTGTGGTTGTGTTGCTTCACAGGGCCAATGAAAAAGGACCATCATAGAGAATGTTAACACAGTATTAAAATAGTCCATGCTTAAATATCAACAATTTGACTCAGAATCAATACGGTATTATTTTCTTATTAGTTATTAGTGCCAAGCACTGGTGAGACTGATCCTGATATTGAACCAGCTACATGAGGGATTAATGCTCCACGGATTAGAGATATGCCAGCAGCTCTTGGTCCCTAGCCACTTAAAGGAAGTATTTGTGTTCAAAGAACTAAAGAACACCAAAATCCGAAACATACAATCCAATGTGCAGTCCTTACTGTACCTGTGAGTGGAATGTGTGTAATTCTTCCATTTTTTGATTTACTTTGTTGTTTCAGTATTTAATCTTTTAATTTATTTTAAGTGGATGAAGACTTCCTTCTGTTTCTGATTTGTGTTCATGGATCATGGAAGTGGATTGCCTGGTTATGGATTGTGAACTTCTGTGGGCCATGTTTGTGATGATGATGACGATGATGATAATGTTTATTTATGATAATAATAATAGTTACATTTCTATTATTATCATTGTTGCTTGTTTTTATTGTTGTCAATGTTGCTTCTCCATGTCTCTCAGTCTCTGTCCTTTCTCCCCCTCTCTCTATCTCAACCCAACTGGTCAGGGCAGATGGCCACCCACCTAGAGGTTTCTTCCTGTTAGAGTGGAGTTTTTCCTTGTTGCTCTTGCCAAGTGCTTGCTCATGGGGGAATGCTGGGTCTCCATAAATTAAAACGTATGGTCTAAACCTGCAGCAGTGAGAGATGGGAGTCATTAACTTTCTGCAGAATTTCTTGCAAAATCTGGAGGACAGAGATAAGCACAGAGGAGCACAATATTTTTCCTTAACCTTTGTCTACCACTCACTTTATACACCTTTGTTTTCCAACGGTTTCATACTGTTTGTATTTTTATAGTCTTCGCCTTTCTTTTTAGGTATACGCATTATATGCAATATTATATACAAGCTTCAGAATTGCTTGCAGTTAGGCGACCATGCCATTTCTATGATGAAATCCAATGTCCCAACAAACATGTTGGAAATTACTTATATATATTTGTCTCTATGACAGAAAGGAGACAACCAAGAAGGGGGCAGTCCTGCAAGTCATGTGGCAGCTGTGCCTGGAATAACTGGTGGGTCGAAGCATCTGTCTGAGCTTCATTCAGTGGGTAACAGGTCAGGGACACATTCCACTGATTAAGGCCCAGTCCATAACACTATGAATATTATGCAAAAGGGAAATCTTCCTCTATGTTTTGGCCTCTCATCCACACACAACAGGTGTTTTAGATCACTGAAACAGAATTGTTTTTACATGCCTTCGAAAGTGCAGAATTAAAAAAAGTCCAATTTCAGTGTATCCATGTAGACACGTAAATTGGAGCATTTGGGAAACAAAGAAGTCACATCTCGATTTTCAAATACCCAAACAAACAACAACAATGGCAAATGAATGGTGTTTCTTTACATTAGCACTTAGAAATAACAATTTTACAACCTTTAATATTTTTGTTGTATTGCTTGCTGACCAGTCATTAATGCTAATCGAAGTGCCCTAGATATTCTTTAACCTATCATCTTGAAATTGACCAATAATAAGAGGACTAGTGCCTTTCTTGTTTTCCACCCCAAGCCATTACCCTAACCCTTACCTCTGAGGAACACATCAAGAAGGTGATCCATCTCTAGGCTGTTCAGTATGTACTATAGATATAGAAATGAAAATTCTTTCAACCTCTTAACATAAATGTCAAAGACTTGGTAACATAACAATATGTAGGTATGTTATAATTTTACACATAATACTCTTTATTACTTTTATAAAAAGTGTTTAAGCTTTGATTATGGACTTTTTTTTACTGACATGAAGCCTCCTCGATCAGTTCCATGGACAGTCATCATGTATTGGGCAATTTCAACATTCTTCACTGCCTGATTGCCTCTCACCCTGTTATGCGCACATAGAAAAAAGTGTTAAAATGTGTCAGTGAAGTACGATATACAGACCTCAAGTGCTACATTCTCTGCTATAGTGTGTCTGTGTGTATATATCTACAATGCAGCTTGTAAGAACGTACATTGAGGTTATGCCATGCCTCTCAGTTGCCTTTTTGAAGGCTGCAAATGCACAAACATTACGTACAAACAAACATTACATAGTTTAATGTAGAATTTTTAAAAAAGAAGGAAAAAAAAGAAACACTTTTCACTTACACTTAATCTTACATGTACAATTGGATTAATTCTGGTCACTGCGAAAGATCAGGGGATTTGATTTTTTTTTTTTAATTGTTATAACATATATCACCTTAATGACCCTTCCCTACTGTGTGGTTGGGGGGTATTAGGGCAATATTTCAGAATAACACCCTATACAATTACTTTTTCCTCCCATGTCATGAAATGAGTGCGATGAAATCTTACCTTCCTGGAGTAGCCATCCACTGCACCAAAAAGTGCAATGCTGTACCTGGTGATCACATAATAAAACCCTACATTACTACTTTAAATCTGATTTTTATTCTAGAAATGTAATGGTAATGCACTTGCTTTGACAGCTACAGTATCAGTGTCTGCATCATAATATTTAAGGAAAAAAAGTAACAATCTGTTCAAAAGAACTGACCTGATCAATTTGTAGTTAGTGTCCACATGCCACAGTAAAGGAGCCCCCTGACAGAGCATATTCTTCACACAAAGCAACCCAATCTAGTCAGTCTGGAAAGAATCTAAGTGAGTCCACTCAGTGCTTCGATACAGTCACTCTCCTCCACTGGACATAGATTCCCATGGACTTTAGCGTCCCTTTGACCATCTGATATCCTGCTGTGGGCATTCCATTTTCTATGTGTTGAACTGCATCATTAAGTTTTGTCTGGCACAGAGACCAAACTCCCTCATCAGTCTATGGACTGCACTGGCTGAAACTCACAGTAATTTTGCGATGCAGTCCACAGACAGATTTATCTCCAAAAGCTCAATCAATCTCTCTCTATGCATATTGTACCTGGGACTCCCCATCTTTCCAGCTACAGTTTTAACAGTGTTACTGGAAACTTTAGTATATTCAGTGTGGTCCATCACCAGCATGAGAAACTCAACAATTTCTGGGGGTACATTCACATACCTTGACAGTGCTTCTGGGAACCACTGCCTAGCTATACTTACTATGTAATTGTTTTGCACAGCACAAACACAAACTCAATTGCAAATCATAAAAAAAGAGCAGCTATAACAATGGTAGTCTTGATAACAAACTACATACTGTTAGTTTACACTGACTAAAACTCTAGTTAGCTTGTTCACTAGCCTGTCCAGCATACTGTTGTAGCCTCAGGATAGTTAACTTAACATCAGCTGGTTTCTGGCTAGTTTATCAATATCTTGTACAACTTTAAAGCAATCAACCTTTACAACTAACTTACAAACAATCTTCATGGGAAGTCTTAGTGTGTGATGGTCAGCTAAAGTTACTTAACATTTGGTCTATTGCATGCTTAACCGGAAGCATATATAGCGTTAATTAGCTAACGTTAGCTACCTACATATTCCAGCCAAGTAAATTGCTGGGTTGTTATGAAGCCATCTATCAGTATCACTCATATGTAAATCTTCAGCTGTTGCCACCATTGTTCCATCCACTGTGTCTTCAACTTTGAACTTGTTGTCATCTTGTTGTCATGTTGTCAGCGGTTTGAAATAACATACCACTGGCAACATCAACTGCCTGTTGTCCAGTTAATGGAAGCTGTCAATCAAGGTACAAGGAGGTCCATATGGGTGTGATCATATTTAAAGTGACTAATCATAAGAGTACCAAAAGTGTGCATGCCCTCCAGTGTTCACCAAGTGAAAATTCTCTTGTGCGTGGTGACTGCTTTTTGCGTTTGCTGCTTAGCTCTATACATATCCAGCATATATTTTGATGATTTGAAATAATCTGTGTACCTTCAGCTTGGGTTATAGGTGGGAAACCTGAAGTGGGGAGAGGAAAGGAAAATGATGATGTGCATTGCCTTCTCCCAAAAACAGTAATGTCATCTATCCAGGTTAAACGTGTTTGCCAATCTTCTTTTTTTAGAAGAATAATGCTCAGTAGTAGCCAGTAATTCAGTGATTGCAAAAATGTGTCCACTCATTATCAGATAATATAATTATCTTATTACCAGATGATGGTAAAACATGATTTTTTTAAGATCACAATTTAAATTAGACTTCCAGTTCAAGTTCTCTTTTTCAGATACTTTTTGCCATCATGAAAGGTTCATCATTAAAGACACAATTTTACAGTCACATATCTGTGACCTCAGCAGTCCTGTACGCAGTCGTTGTGCCACATGCTGTTTTACTCCTCTAATCTCAAGATCCAGACTTAATTATCTCGTTATCTCCAGATTAAAAATTAATTGTTTTTCAAGGTCACAACTTCAGTCTAATTGCTGTTACCTTCATAGAGGCCAAGTATAGAATACCTGATGCTGCAATCACACGTTAGACAGATTAAAGTGAAGATGGCAGTCAGACATCACCACTGATCATCACGTTAGATTTTAGATTAATCTTTACATTAAGAATTTAAACACTGCGATTGCATCAACAATTAGTTGCAAATAAATTCATAATCTCAAGAAAAACATTTTGTTGTACTGTGGTACAAGGATGATTAAATTGTGATCAGTTTTTGACCACTAAGGGTGGTGAAGAGCAAAGTTTTGAAAAGTGAAACAATCCAGGTTTCAAAACAAACATTCAAATTATGTGAAAAATACATTCAACACATTTATTTGACCTCAAGGATTCACACAATTCAATGTGGGGTTTTCATTTGTTTGTTCACAGATAAACTCCAAAGGGTAAATTTGAATCGCGATAACAAGAGCATAACAAATATAAGCAATGACTGTTTTTTGACTCCTTAGTTCCTACTTTGCTGCCTAATAGATCAGTATCAGCGGTGCACAGGAGACTCCAAGAAAAGTCTGAAGATTATAGTTTGTTTTATCATTGTTTTGTTTATGAGGAATGCTTTTTGAAGTGCACAAGCTGAGCTTTCCCAGATGAAAACTTTTTTCTAAAACTAACATTAGTTTGCTGAATGCCATTGTACCTAATGATCTGATCAAGGTTTATCGTTTTCCTAATGTTACTAATGATCTGATCAATGTTAATCTATTCTGTTAAAAGAGTTTATTTGAAAGACAAACTCCCAAAAGATAAGCATAGAGTAGGAGATCAGTCAAGGAAGAGACATTTGTTTTTCTTTTTAAGCCTGTTGGCTGGTTAATATGTTAGTACTTGAAAACTTTTAATGTATTACATCAATTTAATTCATATTTCTCAGTGATATTCAAGTTAATATTTCAACCTAAACTATTGTGTTATGAAACCAGCTGGTAGACTTAGTGGCCTATCTTTGTGTGTCAACGTCCAACACTCTCAATCGATCTCAACCCGTTCGACTTCAGCCATCTGTCTAGGCCAGCTACTGAGACCATCACTGTTTACCTCAGGGCTCTGCACTTTACTCCTCTCACATCAAGACTGTGATGTCACTTGACCTTTATTACTGTGTTTCAATCCTTGAATTAGTAAGTACTCCTGTGGAAATTTTCCCTCAGGTCAATGTCGCACTAACTATGACAACATAAAGCCAAGGTCACTGAACTGTCCCAAGGTATGAATCTCGTCATCTGTGAATAAATCACTGTGACAAGACAGAGGGCAGCCTGTCATAATAGTTGGAAATGACTTTTTTTTTTAAGTAGTGTAGAAGTGTTGTAAAATTACTAAGAAATGAGTGACTGAGTGCTCCTAAATGCAAGGCACATAAAATTTGCATTTTTCAAGTAGTAGATGTTAGAATGATGTTGGTTTTATGAGTCGAGGTTAAGCTAAAAAACAGACTCAGAGAGAGTATAATATATTTGCAAATTCCCAAGTTGTGGTGTGTTATTTTGTGAGAATTGCATTTTGGCTTCTAGGATTCACACCACACACATTTTTATAAGCCAAAGGAAAATGCCAGAATCCGTAGAAACACATCTCATATTTATTCACCCATTAGATGCCTTGGAGTTTTCATCCACCCTAATGAAAGTGGCACTCAGTAGTGGGTGAATGCTAAGAAGCTTTTTATACAGAATATAATTTAGCACAAAAGTGTTTGTGTGTTCAGTGAAGAACTAGTACTTTAAACAATGACAATTGAGGTAGGTAGATATAAAGATGTTCTTAAATAGCAAGATAGCAAAGGGAGCTCAGTTGTACGGGTTGAATGTATTTATTTATGTAAGATATTTATTGGTATTTACTGGGTTAATGTTTGGGTGTGTAAACCCCCTCTAGCCACTTCCCGCTTGTTGTTATTCTCCCTGAACTATTAATTGGTGTGTGAGCCTCAGGGGAATTGTTTTGCCTGAGTACCCTTGGAGAAGGAGAACAGGCAGAGGTACGTTGTGCATGACACAGACAGATATCAATTTATTTTTACAATTAACTTAGCATGAGTCTTACATTATACTCCTCAATTAACAAATGTTTTGCTACTCGAGTTATAAATCAATGTGCATTATTAACTATTTCAAAGGTGAATGACGAGGTGGACTAGCCCGATGTTTAACCTGTGTACTAATGTATGCAAATCTGTGCATGAGTTAATAATTTTCGTCTAGTAAAACTATTTACGATTAACTAGAGATTAAGTAATGTCAACCCGTCGTTACACCAACACAGCTTTATTTTGGGTTAGGGTTTGATATTTGATTTCACTAAAGTTTACAGTACAGTTCTTTTGTAATGTGTTGCAAATTACCCCCCAAGAAAGTCTAATAAGGGTCTAACAGTGAGAAATAAAGATGCAGTGTTGGACTGTGACATGGTTCTAAATGGTCTGATGACTAAACTGGTATGGGAATTGAGCATGGAGGAAACACGTTTTTTATTTATTTAAACCTTTATTTAAACTAGAAGAACCATTGAGGTTTCCACCATTTACATTTGTCGAGTTACCAGCAAGTTAAAATTTAAAAAATTTAAAAACACAAATGAAAATCAGAAAAAGACAGTTACAGTGTAAAGCAGGGAGGTTAGTGATCGGGGTTTTAGGTTGGTAGGCTATTGTGTGTGTTAAGGATCACTCCAGGACTTTGTAGCACTACAGGAAAAGGATATCTCAGAGCAAAATGGTATTATGTTTTGTTTTACTCACAAACTCCACAGGAGTCTAGAGAACGTCTGAGTCCCGAAGAATGTGGCAACTAGATGCGACCCAATGTGGTTTGACTTCAGTTTATTGTAGAGTTTTCTTCTAATGAGCAAAAAATGACCCAGTAAGAAAGTGTCCTCTGATCTTTCAGTGTTTTTTAAATTTATAATAAAGGCTATGCCCAATATATTACATTATTCCATTTGTCTAATTACAGCCTGTGTTATCTAATGAAGCTATCATAGGTCCATACTGGTCACATTAAATGTGATGTCTAATCATAGCATAATTTGGTAGTAAGGGTAGAGTAGCAGCTAACTGTAACATATTTGGTATCTGATATGGCACTATATTTGATTTCTAATTAGACTATGTTCTTTTAAAATGGTGTCTAATAATGTAACAGGATCTCCTATTTGATATCTAAATAGATCATAATTTGGTATAATTATGTCTAAGTGTCGTATACTTTGGGTTTGAGACAGCATTATGCATGGGTTCTGATTACAGCATAATTTAGATGTATGGTGTCTAATTGGGTGTGAATGCATTTTTACTGTTTATTAAAGAACATATGATAAAAAGTCTAATTTTATAGAAAGTACAGCTAATTACATCTTGGTAGTGCTTCGTTAAATAAAGTGCAACCAAACAAATTCTGCAGTGAAACTGAAAAATGGCCAGAGAGAAATCATGTGAAAACTACTTCAATCAAATCTCTTGTATAGTTTTATCGTCAGGTTTTCCTTTGAGGCTATTTTTTGGTTTCAAATGATTTCATATGAATTTATCTTCATTTTGTTTGATTCTTAGGAGAATTTGTTCAATTATCATGAAACAAATCTAATTCCATACTTTTGCATGAGACATTAGTTAGTATTGTTTTTGACACCAGCTAATAGTAAGCTTTTTGGTCTATATGATTGCAAGAAAACACCATGTCCATTATAAGTAACTCAATAGTTCATTTGTAAAATATTATTAGTTCTGTAGCGATACAGAAAAGTTTGTCAGACAACTTCAGTATGAGCCTTGCTGCAGAAATGTTGCAAATGTGGGTTTTCCACCAAGAGAGCAGCTTAAAGGGATTGTTAAAACCATGGAGGTCTTGTTTATAAAGCAGTGTCGTCTGCAATGGATCACTTTGCCCTTGGATGTGTGAGAGGGTGACTATGTCTGTGCATGTTTGGGGGAGTGTTTGTTTGTGTGTGTGCTTTTTTGTGAGTGTCCTTGATTTTGGGACTCATTCTCCTGTCATCATCATCATCAGCAGCAGTAGCTCAGCAGAATAATGTAAGTCTGTCTCAGGGGAGGTTGAGATGAATGTGCAGTGTATCAGCAGCCCATGTAGTCTCAGGGTGTTTTTTGTGTACGTGTGTGTGTGTGTGTGTGTTTGTGTGTGTGTGTGTGTGTGTGTGTGTGTGTGTGTGTGTGTGTTTTCATCTGTTTCCATCCAGCAGCCATTATCCTTCTTTTACAGTCTTTGCCTTTTATTTTCTCAAAGTATTTTCACTCACACAATTATCCTCCTGTCTCCTCACATCCTATTCCCTCCTCTCCTCTCATTAGCTGAGGAGACAGGCTAAGTTTAGGGTAACATGTTGACCAATTTGTGCGTATGTGCTCATATGTGTGTGAGTTTCTGTGTGTATTTATATGTGTGGTGTTCCCTTGAGCCTCAGCCTGTTGGCCAGTTGCAGGGCTGCGTCTTTAAAAGCAGCTCATTAGTGTGTCCACTTGGACTCCAGACAGCTCTTTCTTCTTCTCCAGCTGGTTCTGGCCACATTAGGCCAATGATGCTCTCTCACTCTAATGGAGCAGAACGAGCGGGCCAGCACTGAGTTTGCTCTCCTATTAATTATCCTTCCCAAACCAAACTTAAACTACTACAGTCCCATATGCATGTGAAAGCCTTTCGAAGGCTTTCTTTAACATTCATATCAGTGGCAACACATCCCTCTGATCATCAGAATACGCTGACTGCAGGAGTTTTTTAAGATATGCTCTTTTTAACTAGTGCTCTGTGTTGCAAAATGTGGTGCTTTCTTCTTTAGTCCACTCTGTGAGAGCTCACTGAGTGTGCAAAATGGCTGTTGAGGGTTGTATGTGGCAGGTGAGGAACTCATGCTACAGATTGATGTCGTGCTGATGGTGAATTGCATGGCTAGTTTTTGGCAAAAGCTTTATGTGCTCTGTAGAGCTTTTGCATGAGGAGAGGAAGTGTGGCAAACATTGCTGTCTCCACTTTACATTGTTTGTGTGTTTGATTTTACATTCATCATCTACTTATAAGTCAAATTAATGATAGCAGTTTTGGGAAAACATATAAAGCAAGGTAGAAAGGTGTCTCTCATATTGTGTCTGAGATCATTAGTGCAATTTCCTGTCATATTTATCTAAATAGAGATGACCAAGGTGTACATATACAGAGCAATCCATGTTATCAAAAAAATATTAAGCTTCCAAAAATATTTCATCCTACAGAAACCCTAGACAAAAAAGTGTGTGGTTAGCCCTGATTCTAACACCTATGTGTTGTTACTTAATTGGCCTAATTACAGCTACTGATACTGTTGTCTAACCTTATTCCATATTTGAAGATTGCACAAATACATTACAGTACACCTAATTGGAAATATTCTTTCTTGTGCAAAAATATGTCTTCTTGGCACTCAAGTATGAACATTGGTGCTGAAGAGGGCCGGGTTCTGGGCTAGTCGCTTTTCATCAAAACCTTTCAGTGAAATCATTACTTGGTTAATGGATTTAGTACATTACACTAATGTTACTCTTTATTAGGAATGGTAATCACAAATTAAGTGTTATCACAATAAAAAGTCAATTTTGATAATTATCATGATATACCAAATCAATTTTTCTTTGTTTGCTCTTAAGTGAAAGTTGAAGAAAACAAGTTCCTTAATTGTGGTTTTAAAGTTTTTTTTATGGTCAGAACATGACAAACACAGAACATTTCACAGATCTGAGGGAGAACATTCAAAACAATAAAATGACAAAATATGTATGAATAAAATCAATTAAAGATTAAAAAATTAGTAAAATCCTTTGTCAGTACTGAAAAAAATATCAATATTTTAATAGAAAAATTAAGTGCTGCGTTTTGGTATTGTCTGATCTCCTTTACAGCTATGGACGTAGCCAACAACAGCAAGCGAGCTGTAGTGCTCTTGAGCGTTTTCCCAAGGACGTTAGCAATAGTGGATTTCCTCTTCTTTGGTGTGTGTGCGGTGGGAGGATAATTTGTATTCTCACTGGTGTCAAGACATTCAGCAGCACTCTGTTCAGTGCTTCCTTCCTTGACATTAACACAAACCTGAAACCAAGAATTCAGATGACCCATTGCTATTTAGATGTAATTGCTTTCAGAGCAGCAGCCTTTGACACCAGTTTGGCATACATCTCCTGCATATCTTGTGGCGATAAGAAGAACAGAGATTTAAACTTGAGGTCTAAGGCTGATGAGATACACAGGTTGTTTTTCTCCTCTAGTCATGTCTCTTTGACAGGTCTTTATGGCTGGTGCTCTTTATCTCTCTGACAAGAAGGGAATCCTCCATGGTGACAATTGTGGTACTCAAAAGTTGGGCATTAAGCGGAGCAATGACAGAAATTGTTGGGCTCTTCTATTCACACATAGTGTTTTTTGCCAACAGCATTGGCTTGAGGACTTGCACAAGCTTGTCAGCATTTAAGATGTCTGCCTCAGTTAGGGTGCAGATGTCAGAGACACACTCTTTTTCACCTTTAATGAAAAACAGCAGAATGGAACTTTCATTAAATACATTAATTGAAAAAAATGTGTAATTTATATAATTTATATGGCCTATATCATTCACAACCGAGTCATTTATTGACTTCAACTGGCTTAAGCTTTAATGCAAGAACAACGCAACATACCATATTAATTAAAAATCATGAATTAATATTTTAGGCTCACAACCTCATTATTGAAATTGAATCTATAACATTTACAAACAAATCAGTAACATACAGATTTTAATACACATTCATTAACAATGCACAATAAACAACTTACCTCAGGAGATAAGAGGGTAGCACAGATTGCATATAGGCGCTTATAGACTCTATTCCATTGCACATAGATCTCTGCTATGAGCTTTTGTTGTGGAATGTCAAACATCCAGTTCTCTTCAATACATCCAGTGAAATCCAGTCAGCTCATCAGCTACAACCATGTTTGATGCATTGTCAGTTATGACAACTGGATACTTCTGTAACATTTCTGCCATACGAGCACTGGTGTGACTCTCGCGCATCACTCTAGCTTGAAGGATGGAAAATTTCATTTCCCGCTGGTTGTCAATAAAATGAGCAGTGATGGTGAGTGCACCTCTCTCAGCAGATTGAACTGCAACCTCCAAAAATTTGGCGAAAACCCACAATAGACTTAGTAATAGTTGTAGACCTCAGGGACGTAAAAGAAAGCTGTTGCTTTAAATATTGTATTCATTATAGACTGATTTCCAGTTGAGACAAAGTTAACTAATTTCCTCATGAGATCAGGACAATGATGTACAAGATGCTTATGCATGTTTGTTGTGTTGCCTATGTAATAGCCTTAATTGATTTTATTTGTCCTATCATCAGTGTGGTAAAAGCCAGAGTTGGCCTACAGCTATAAGATACCAGCGCCTCCTGGATTTGCTTTCCTCCGCTGTGCACAGCTGCCTCCAGTTTCTAAGCTTAGAGGTACATCCTTCTCAATGTAAATGATGAATATACCTGAACTCGTAGCTGACTAATTTATGTATTTTAGATCACTGCAACATTGTTTTCTGATGACTGTGTGAGGCTCCATTGCCCAAATATACACCTCCTAGTCTGTTCTTTCAGTAGTGTATCAAGAATATTGCCAAAACTCATTATATTTAAAACTAAATACCATCCTTTTTAACAAGTGTTGTTGTCCTGATTGCAAGATCCTGACTCAGCAATTAAAAAACATGTGTTTTCTGTGAGCTGACTCCCTATTGTGAATAAAGGGGAAACAATTAGGAGGGGTTTTTCAAGACAGGAATTTAGTTTGTGTTGAGTCTATTTATTTTTTATAATTGTGCGTGTCTGTTTGTTTTGAGCATGAGTAACTACTCAGTGTATGGGTACTTCTCCAACTACTTTATAATTCAGATTGCATGTGTAGCTGAGACGCATTGTGATCCTTTGTGGCTCTGGTTTTTCGTCCCTGCTACCTCTGGTGATACAGCTGTTGGCTTAATGTTGTTTGCATGATGAAAATGATATGGGGAAGGAGTTTGTATTCATGCCCTCCATCCGTTTTCTTATCAAAATGTAATCTTTGTTTACCTCCTCCTGAAAATGAAATCCTTGTTTGTGATTAACCTCAATAGCTTCCATTTTTCAATGGGTCAATGATGTGCAGCAACAGCTACAAATTAAATCAGAGAAATAAAGATAACAGTTACGATAAGTTGCATTCAGACTCAGAGGGTCCACCTTGGCACATTGAACACATTGTTGAATAGAGTCAGACTTTCTATTAGGAAACAGGCTCTTCCTTATACCTAAATGATGAAATGATGAAACCAAGCAAAATATTCAGAGCTTATAGCCTCATCAGAAACAGTTGGGGAGGAAAAATAGCAGATACCAAACAAGGATTATTTTCTGTATTTAATCAGTGGAGCTACTATGAGAGTGAAACAAACTGGAGCCGTCAGTCGACAACTGAACCAGTTTTTTCCAATAAGATTTTCTCCTCTATTTCATTGATTGATCTTTGAGAGTGAAACTGTGATTAAATCCTGCAAAAAATGATTAACAGAAGAATGCTTTTCCCAAGGCTAAATGCGATGTGCTTTTTGTGCTTTAAATAGTTAATTTGTCAATGAAGTGGAAACCGTGACAGTAAACAATGCCTGTTTATGTAGCGTGTAGCAGCAGCATACTGCATTAGGTGAAAAACATTCTTAAATGGTTGGTTGAACATGATATGAGTTGGAACCTGCTTGAGGAAAAATCAACTACAGGACTGTGGGATTGGACAATTTTGCATTGAAACAAAAAGTAATTACGATGGAATTTTGAAAGTTGGATTTAATGTGTATGTGCTTTAATCAGACAACATTCACTCAGTGTTATTCTTAGAGAGGGAGAAAGAGACGGATTCATTTTTCATGGAGCTATTTGATTTGTGCATTTGGCTTTCAAGGATTCTCAGTGGCATGTGAAAACCCAGAGTATATTTCAGCGACTGAAAGCTCAGCATGAATAAGTCAACAGTGTCAAAATGTTTATTTATTCATTCATGAATCTCTCCTCACTGATGCTCCTCAGCAGCATCCCTCTGTGGCACTGCAATATATGCTTTTGTCTGTGCATGAACATTATAAAGTGCACATTGTTTTATAAATGTGTTTTGTTTTTTTGTTGTTTTTACTTCCCCATAACTTTTTATTTTCTTTCTTGGTTTCTTGCTCACCAGGCATCCCTCTAAACTTTTATCCACCTTTTAAATTGACATTTGCTTGAAAAATAGCGCCTTTATGTAATTACTCACTGCTATAGCGTGAAATGAGTGAAACTACTGTCCTTTAAACAATCCAAATAGGAGTTTCGTGTTGGATACCTCACAGCTGGTTGATGGTGCTTTTTGGCTGGTGTTTTTCTCCTAAATATTTCATAAGCTGTTTTTAAATCCAATTCTTCTTTTGGAGTGATTCATATGCCTGAGCAGTTTGGCTCAAAAAATGCTTATAATAGGAAATAACTGGTGTGTTGAATGAGGGATAAAGGTTACTACATTATGCCAGGCATGTGTGGTGGCAATATACTTTGGTTTGCAAAGTCAGCATTGTTGAAAAAGCAATATACTTGATTCAGACAAAGAGTTATAATCCTGCAAACACCTATGTTATACATAGTCATCCCTGGCAGCCTGTACAGGTGGCAGCTGACAGCTCATTTATGTGAATGTGTAGCAGGAAAAAAAATAACAGTTAAGTCAGCGACTCATCTGTGAAGAGTCATCTGCCCATTCTGGTTTATATAGCTTCTGTCAAGAAACATTTTCTGGCTGCAAAGAGGCATTTTTATGCCAACACTGCAAAAAGGTGTCCATTTTTAAGACCATCATTTTTAAAGAACCTTCCTTTATTACCCAGAAATGATTTGGATTCATATCCAAATAACCTATAATGGCTGTTTCTACTTTAGACACGTTGGACTTTTTAATTTGAATTAAACAAGCTTTTCAGTGATGTTTGTACCTTGGGGATGCTTATACATCACTTTCTGGAGTTGTTGTTAAACACTGATATGGAAGAAAACCACATGGTTTTATCCATGCAGTCTGACATATACAGTGCTGAGAAAAAGTATTTCTGTTTTTGCTTATATGTTTCAGATCATCAAAGAAACTTTCATTTAAGAAAAAGACAATGAGAGTGAACATAAAATGCAACTTTTAAATGATCATTCCATTTATTGAAGGTAAAGAGTTATTCAAAACCTATATCACCCATGAGAAAAAGTAATTGCCCCCTAAAGCTAATAACTGGTTGTGCCACCCTTGGCGGCAACAACTGCAATCAAGCATTTGCAATAACTAGCAATGAGTGTTTCACATCGCTATGGAGGTTTTGGTCCACTCTTCTTTGCAGAATTGTTTTAAGTCAGCCCAATGGAGGGTTTGAGCATGAACGGCCTGTTTAAGGTTATGCCAAATTATCTCAATCAGATTCAAGTCCAGACTTGCCATTTTTGCCCAGTCTCTTTCTTATTGACGAATCATGAACACTGACCTTAACTGAGGCAAGTGAGGCCTGCAGTTCTTTAGATGTTGTTCTTGGATCTTGGATGAGTCGTCGATTCACTCTTGGAGTAATTTGGTAGGACGGCCACCCCTGGGAAGGTTCATCACTGTTCCAAGTTTTCTCAATTTGTGGATAATGTATCTCACCGTGGTTCGCTGGAGTCCCAAAGTCTTAGAAATGGCTTTGTAACCCTTTCCAGACTAATAGATGTCAATGACTTTGTTTCTCATCTTTTCTTGGATTTCTTTAGATCGCGGCATGATGTGCTGCTTTTTTAGATCTTTTAGCCTACTTCATGTTGTCAGACAGGTTCTATTTAAGTGATTTCTTGATTTTACAGGTCTGGCAGTAATCAGGACTGGGTGTGGCTTGTGAAATTGAACTCAGCTTTCCAAAAAATGTGGTTAATCACAGTTAATTCATGATTTAACAAAGGGGGGCAATTACTTTTTCACATAGGGCCAGGTTGGTTTGGATAGCTTTTTTCCCTTAATAAATGAAATCATCATTTAAAAACTGCATTTTGTATTTACTTGGGTTATCTTTTTCTGATATTAAAATTAGTTTGATGATCTGAAACATTTAAGTGTGACAAATATGCAACAAAATAGGTCATCCGTAAGGGGGCAAATACTTTTCACAGCACTGTATATTCAATATTTTTTATAATAACAATGTATCAATGACAATGACAGCATGGACACATTGACATGTAACGAGAATTTTAATGTTGCAGAGTTAAATAAAAAAAAACATACTTTATATGCTACTTATATACTGCTGAGTCGTTAAACCTTTAACAGTATGTCAAAATAAAGGAGATAAAAGTAGAATGTTGCACACAATGGGAATACACAACTTCACTACCTACATCTAAATTAAATTAAGTTTGTTTAATTATTTAATGTTATTATTTAATCAATTTAACTTTGTCCAATCTTTTTGTGTATTATTCTGATTGATGGATGGATTTTTGTTAAAAAGGTCTTGCCTCAGAAGCGGGGATATGGAAATAAATACCCCTGCTCACGCGCTGCAAACAACTCTATTTCATTTGAGCACTTTGACCCTTCAAATGACACATCCAAAAATGAATCAAAATGTTTTGCCACATAATATTCGCGTTTTGTGTGAAAGTATTAAAAAACAACAGTTAAAAAAAATAATACTGACATTAATCACACAAAAAACGGCCTTGGTCTGTAAAGGCCTTTAGTGTCTGTGATCCCATTGAGATTCAGTCTGCAGCTCTGTACAGATTCTCAGCTCATTGTTTTGGTTTGGCAGCTCAAATGACTGTCACTACTGCTCTCATTGACCTTGCGATATGAAACTGCGAGCAGCTCTTTTCAGCTCTGCTTGGCACACAAATCCACACAACTTATGATGTAGAAAATGGTTGGTCACTATATCACTGTAGATATTTTACTCATTGGAACATGTCCTCTCCTTTTCTTCAAAAACACCACAAATTGTTCTTTAGATGCAGCCTTGAGTGACATTTAATTCAGTGTTCCACCAATAAACACTTAGGGAATCAAAACAAAAGTAGTCATGCTTTTGTGATACAGGTTCAGCATTGTAACAACACAGTATAGCTGCTAATTTGGTACAAAACAAGCATTCAGCAGGTGTAAAAACTCATTATGATTCAATACAGTACAATAAGTACATACGATACAGATGTTTGTAGTGTCTCATTGTTTCTATGCAGTAGTGTTTGCCTGCGTGTGTGTATGTGTGACATAGAAAACGAGATGCTTTGTTACTGCTGTTTTTCTTTTGCCAACATAACTGTGTAGTTGCATCAATAATTGGATCAGACTATGCTTATTAGTAGTGTATTGCAAATAGGTGACATATTTCCAACAAAATTCTGCCAGACATATGAAAAACAAGCTTATATTTTGTTTATTACCATAAGCAGCCACTGGGATCCAAAAAAGATGTTATATGGTAATGAAGTGAAAGCAGAAATACTTGTATTACTTTCTCAGACATAGAGAAAAAAAACACAGAGAGGCCTGAACACCTCAGAGACCAAGACCTATCACATTATTTCTCTTCTGTTCTCCCCACAGGCTGCTCCCAATAGCTTTTCTTGCACCATTTTGGAAGCTAAATCAAAGACATAAAGTCCATAGTGGGTTTAGAAATGTGCAGGCGTGAATAGACAGCACAGGCCTCTCCTGTTGTCTCTGACTTGGAGAAACAAAAATAACTCAAAATTTGTGAGTCAAAGAAAAATAAATCTGTATCAGTGTTTACTCAACCTCCAAGATTATCCTCACCAGAAAAGCTCTTATGGTTGGGCTGGACAATATATTAAATGAATTTGATTAATTCAAAAATGTTTTACTGTGCATGATGTGTAAAATGTCTAATTTTGAAATGGAGTTAATAGAACATGTACAAAAGGTAATAAAGTAATGTAGATGATAACTGGTCGTCACTGCAAAGTGAATAGTTACACTATATGCTCACCTGCTGCAGTTTACGGGATTGTTGTGACTGTAGCTAGCTCTGGTTATCATGGAGTGAATTTAACGGTCACATGTACAAGACGTGTACATATTTAAAATGACTCTGTAGATTATTCTGCACTCTCCGTTTGTGTTTGTAGATAATGCATCATCTCTTATCGATCTGGGAGTCAACTGAAAAATGTACAGATTTTACTTTGTTAGGTCTGTACCTACATTCTGGGTAGATGACCTTAGCAAGCAAGAAACACAAATAGCAGGAAGGGATTAATTATTGAACGGACTGAAACTGATTATTGAATTTGCTCATGCTTTGCTTGGTTGAAGTATCTGGTACTGACAGTCCATAGCTGTGAGGGATAACCTGTATTGTATCCATACTGATGACAGGCTTGCAGGTGGTGCAAGTGTTTTATACATTATTCTCAACTGTCTTGCACATGTAGTATGATGTTTCAATCATGCATTTTGCAGGGAAAATAATCAATTAATATCATGAATTGACCCCAAACAAGATAAACATTTTTTGGCCAGGTGCCCCAACCTTTCCTTCTTGGGAGTACATTGGGGTGGATGGTCAGTCCAACAAAGTGTAAGAGTTTGATACGAGAGATTGTTGTTCCTGTCATTGTTGGTAGATGATAGGACAGCTGGCCCGACCCTTTGGCTTGGTCAGCTGGTCAGTTGCACTTCAAAGCCAACTTTAAAATTCAACTTTAAGGCTCTATAAGGAGGGATATGTGTCTGACTGGTGATTATCAAAAAGAGGCCAGCCTGGTGCCTGTTGCTTGTTGCCTGTTGCAGTGCAGCAGTGACTGTTTTTCTAATACATCAGCACCTGACTGTAATGAGTTGTGAGTTTTCCAGACCTATCCAAAACAGTTTTTTCACAACACTGCAACCTGCTGTCTGATTAATTACTGTAAAACTAATGTACAATGTGATTAGTCCGACAGCTCCTGAAGCGTCTCATCTTGTTATTAATGGTGTAACTAGATGATGGTTTAAACATTACCTCACTCATTAAATGCATGGCCTTTGTTGTAACACAACTGCTTGTTCTCCCTAAAGCTTAATTATTCTAATTTTATATTCAATTAAAATATCATCATTTTATCTAGTTTATGCATTGCCATTGCTACAGGAAACCCTTGTCAGTGACCAACTAGATTTGTTGCCTAAATCTAACCAAACCTTAACTATAGAGGTGGCAGATCAGAAAATTGCCATAATTTTTGTAATGGTCCTTTGTAATTGGACTTACAATGCCCTGTCAGTAGGGCCTTTACCATACTATGCATGGTAAACACTGTTCACTGTTTACCATGAGATTACTGTGATTTCTATCTCTCTTATAGTACAGCCTTTTATAAGTATGTAACTGTATGACTCTATGGGCAGAAATACTGAGCTAATGGTCGGTTTGTCCACCATTTTGGGTTGATTGCCATGAAATGTTGTACAGGATTGATCCCCAGTGGATGAATCATACTGAGTGAAACTGACTGTTCTCCTATTGCCACCAGCAGCTTATGGTTTTCACTTAGACTGTTCAAAATCTCAACATTAACTTGATGGATTGGCACAAAATTAGCTACTGACATTCATGGTTCCCACATGATGTAGTTGACTTTTCCTTTTCCTTTTTCACGTTTATTGCTTTGAGTGAAATGTCTCAACAACTGTATGATGGATTGCTATGAAATGTGGTTCATACATTTATATTCCCTTCAGGATGAATTGTAATTACCTTGGTGATACCTTGAGGGCTTTTTCATCTAGTGCCATCATCAGATCAAAATTGAAATTTGAATTTGTCTAATCCTTGCAAAAATCTAAAAATTCTCATGATCCTCAACTGTAGGCTACTATATAATGTGTTTAGAGCTAATTAGCAAATGTTAGCATGCTACCATGCTGGTGAACATTATTCCTGCTCAACATCAGCAGTTCACAGTACTCTGGCTATGAAGAACAGGCTCAAATGGGCCGGATCGTAGATGTTCTTTTTTCGTCAAACCACTAAAAAACCTGTACCGTATCAGCTAATGGATCATTGTGCCTTCTGGTCTTGTTTGAGTGCATTTTGCCAGCAGTGCAAGGACTCCACAGCTTCTTGCACACTTTTCAATATTTCATCCTTATTTGTATTTACCATTTACAGTGTTTAGCTGTTATTGAATAGATGGAAAGATACAGGATTTTACTTATCAATTTAAGTGCGGCCAGATGCTTCCATGGCAATGATTACAGGTTTACATCTACACTGTAGGAAACATGTGAATACTGTGCAGCACCATTCAAATTAAATCTAATGTGCCAACTAATTACAGAATTTATTTTCCATTATTTCACACTCATCTTCAACTTAATCACAGGTTTCTCTTGTTATTCCCCACTGGGGAATGTGAGAGTTTCTGGGAGATTCAATTATCTAAGTGGAAGTTACTGCTGTTTAACTACACATGTGCCTGGCCCTGATTCAGTTTTTCTCCTCTTTTCTGCACTATTCTTTCTCGTCATTTCCCAACGTCCTACTTTGTCTTCAACTACAGTCAGATACTGATATTATACTATGTAAATAACATTTTACTATTTCATAATGTCATATTTCTCATATTTGTCTTATAAATGCAAGTTAAAAAGATGCAGTCTTCTGGGATGGAGCAGCATCCCAAGTTCGGCTTGTTGAAAGAGGCTTTTGTCCAGACTCATGTTAGATGAGGGAGAGATGAAGCTCTACAGAAAACTATCAAGAGTAAAACAGACAGAGACAGAGATTAAAAGAGCCTTCACTGCCACAGGCCTTTAATCATTAAACTCATAAAGACCAGGAAACAGTAAAGTCCCATGGTTTACCACCATTCTGTGAGGACCCAAAGCACACACCCTCCTACACACATACTGTATATAAACACAAAAACATGATAGCATAAAAACCTGTACACCACAAACACAAGTGTGAACACACGTGCACAGTGAAAGCTGCAAACCAAACATGATATCGCCTGTCATGGAGGTTTTTCAAACCCTGTTTGTCTTTTCTGAGGTTGTAAGAGGTAATATCACTCCGGAAAAAGTCTGGAGAGAAAGAAAAACAGTCTAATGATGTTTCAATCTTGAATAAAAGGTGGCGAAATATGGTTGAAATGAAAAATAACTTTTTCTAATATTGATTTCTATTTCATGATAGGGCAAATGCAGTCAAAATGCCACATGTGATTATTTAAATCAATGTACAGTACTATGGGGACTTAGACTCTACAAGCAGATTTTGTAATCAAGGGACATCATGAAGTCCAGACACTGGTGGTGGTGGTGGTGGTGGTGGTGGTGGTGGTGGTGGTGGCTGATGACTTCCTTTGAGACTGATGAAGTTGATGAACTGATGAATCTTCAATGACTAGTAATGGGGAGGTGGTGAGGTGCACATAACTGCAGCAATGAGAGCATTAAAGGCAGAGAAGGAGAAATCTTTTTTTCTTTTTTAAACAGCTGCAAGATGATTGGCTGACAATGAATGTGTGTCATTGTGCTATTGGATAGTTATAACCAGCTGATGTGAAAAACTGTCTTAATTGACACCAAAGACAGCCAGGAAATTATGAGTGAGCATGCATGAGGGATGGGAATGACTGATGGTTAGACAAATAACACTACAGACATGAGCATATAAAAGATCGTTTTCCTGACTGAGTTTTTGCTAAAGCTCCATAAAAACAATCATTATTTTTATTTTTTTATTTTATTAGTTTATTTGTCAGGGACAGTACATATTAATAAACATATCTGTAAATATGCCAGAATTAGCCCAAAGGCTAGTTTTCATTTGTTTTCCCTGGCCAGGTGTGAGTTGGCAGCCTAAAATCAAGAAACAGATTTAAAACATTATAAGACAAGTTAGTTACAATAAGTATAAAACACAGAGTGACATAAGCAGCACACAGTAAAAGCAAAGCGAACTACGACTGAACAAAGCGACAAACAAACAGTTACAGAGCAGTGAGACAGGAGCAGACATAAGAACAAATGTGAGCCAAAATGGACATAAGCCTAACATACAGTATGAGCAACAATCAAACAAGAAGCAGGACAACAGTAACACAGCAGGGCAATTCAACTGCATAAACAGGGACAGACATAAGAAAAACAAGTGCAAGAAACATGATAAAAATAAAATGGGTCAGGCAACAAGACATTTTAACAACATACACAAAGACAGACTAGCAGGAACAAGTAAAAACAGGTAAAACATATATGAGCGATAAGGCAGCAGTTTTAGCAACAGGTCAGTTTTGTAAGGTGATGGGTTTATTCAGATTAGTGCTGACAGATTTGGAGATTTATGAGCCATGTTCGTAATTTTCTAGAAAAAGACCTGTACTGTAAGTGGTAATGCCCCTGATGTGGACTGGTACAGCGTTCCAATCATGTGCTGCTTCGATTGAGAAGGCAGATTGACTAAAAGCAGATTTTCACAGTGGGATGAAGCAGTTTCCTCTTGTGACTCCTCTAGTGATCTGATTTGGATTTACTCGTCGCCTAACAAAGCTACTGACTGGAGGAGGTGCCAGACCATGAATGATTTTGTAAATGAGGCATATGTTTGAGGTTTTCCCAGCTCAAAAGCTGATATTTTTCCAGTATGTTGCAGTGGTGAAAGCTATTAGGTTTCTTGTCGAGGGTTTTCATGGTTTGTTAATATAATGATTCCAGTGGTCTCAAGGTTGAGCTACTTGCCTGTGACCAACTTGTTAAACAGTAAGTTAGGTGTGATTTGATCATGGCAGTCATCTACACTGTTAGCTGTCTCAGTTGACATACAATTCCTAATGTATCTAAAATTTGCCAGGTTGTACTTTACCCTGTTGCAGACCTTCTTAATCTGAGTTTTAAAGAAAGATAAGAATCTATCACGATCCCAAGATATTTGACCTCTTTAACAATTTCTAGTCTTTGTCCAAGTACAAGTATGTGTGGCTCAACAGTATTACTGGCTTTCTTAAAAGACATGCTCGTGGTTTTTGACACATTTAGTTGTACTTATTGGTACTTATAGGTACTTTCAGTTATGAAAATGTCCAGTGGGCTCAAATTTACTAACCAAAATCCCTGTTCGCTCGCACAACTACAGCACTATGACATTTACAGTAAGTAAATGTTGAAACAGGGAATCGGTCTGTACTGTGATGGGTGTTACAGTAAACTGGACAGTTTGGGTAATAATTTATCTGTTTGACTTTGTTTTTTTCTGCTTGTGTTTCTTTCCCCATTTAACTTATTTTGGCAATGTAATCATGCTCCCAAATCCCAGCCATTAACTTGATGATTAACCCATTATTATTTAAAGCAAAGATGGCTAAAATTACGAAAATAAGACCTCAGTTATACTTAATTGATATTATTATTATTTTTTATAATCTGTTTTTATTAGTTGTTACTACAGTTTGCTTGGAATCATTGCTTTGGGCAAGAAGATTTTGTAAAACAGCAGCACAATGTTGTATCATATTGTCACAAAACTATTGCAATTAAAGATTGACAATAATGTAGTAAGTTACTGTCCCAACTTCAACTTCAGGAGCATGTGAAGAACACAGAAATATGGTTGCAACACATGATCTTAATGAATTGGTTGTTTGGTCTGTAAAATGTCAGAAAATAGTGAAGAAAGTCCAAGCTGATGTCTTGAAATTGCTTGTTTTGTTTGACCAGTTGTCCAAAACCTCAAATATTAAATTGACTATGATACAAGACGGAGAAAAGCAGCATTTTTGTTTGAAAAATGATTAAAATGAACAATGACTTGACTAACTGTTTCAGCTATGAACAGAAACATTTTGAAATTGCCAGTGCTGTGTGGGAGATACTCAGTATGCACCTTAAAGACTTGAGCAATCATTCTTCCTCCTTGGGTGAGATATGTTTTTGTGACACAACACAAGCTTTATCACTAGCAAATAAAAGCTGCCAAGAAGCATAATGACATAATAAAGTTTCCTCTCAACACATCCACTAGCTGCTTTGACCTTTGATGTTTTTGACCTTCCTCATAACTCAGATAATGTTTTTTGATTGAATAGCTCTGGGAATGTGTAGGCAGGTGTTTGTGTGTGCGCATTGGGTAACGGGATGTAAAAAGTAAGTTACAGAGTTTGACATCCACTCCATCAGCTTTGTAAATTGTGGAAATGCATCGATCGTCGCAACGTTATTGTGTCTTGCCGGGCCCAGCTTGGGAGGGAGATAACAGAGATAACATTGCTCGTTTCTCAAGAGAGCACGGTTCTGTCTGTTTCTCTGCCTCTGCCCTAGGCTGTGCATCTGCACAGCTGTGTGTATAGACGTGGTCTGTTTATGTTGGTTGGATGTACAGTAATAGGCAGTGTCTCAGAGGCAATGCTAAAGATAACACAGTTGCAGCTGGTGTGTGCGTCAGAGAATTCCTCTGTTAAATATGTTTTCCACTGCAGACAAGCTGATAGCAGAGTTAGGCATTATTGTCAGGTATGAAGGGTTTGGAATTGAGATTAACACACATGAAAACATACACAAATACCCCATCGTATTGTGTGTCTTTTATTGTACTGCAGTGCCAGGCAGTAATGGTGCAATATGTTAAGTTCAGGCAGCTCCAAGGTTAAACGTTTGCATCCCGTGCTCTGCCCCATCAAAGTTATACTGATTAGAAAAGAAGATTTCCTATACTATTAGCTTTTTTCCCCGTGTAGTCCATTGGATGATGATGAAGTAGCACTGAACATGTGTAAGCTGCAGGGGAGTAAGAGATTAGAGGAGGTCTTATGTGCACTAATAGACTGTGGCAGTGACTCAAAATAGGCGCTGTAACCCTTTGTCAATGGCTGAAGAGAAATTAATTGCTTCACAGAAAGAGAAAAAATAGATGATGAATGAGCACAGGCACATATTTGTCCCACAGCATGACTTAAAACACCTGAAGCTCCCCTGCCTGCTCCCATCTCTTCTTATTCATTACAATAAATTGTTTCTCAACCTTCTGCTACCTTCCATTTTCTTCACCCTTCCTTTCAAACCAAACCCCTCATGTTTCAATAGTCCTTTCTTCTTGCTCTCCCTCTTGTTCTGCCCTACTCCTTTCTTCTTCTCTCTGTCCGTCTTCTTGCCCCCCCTCACTCTTCATCTTCACCCTTCCCTCCTGTAACGAGAATGAGGCTCATTTGCCGACTCATTGTCAAAGAGAAAAATGAGAACATGAGACTGTGAGGGTCACAAAGCAGGATTTTTGACAGTAATGGGATTATGAGGTCGGGATTGAATATTAGAATAATGGGCAGGAAATGCTAAATGTCATATGGACGTCTGAACAGAAGGGTAGCGTCATTGTATCAGAGATTGAAGTCTATGCCGACACTGTGCAGTGACTGGGGGTGTATGCATGAGAGGTGACAAGGAAAACAATAAAGGCTCTCACAGTCTGTTAAGAATTCCATTATGTGCCATCTTGTGCTGCCTGAATGAGGAGGGAAAGAAAAGGGGAAGGTGTTTATGCAGAACACTGGAGAAAGACATCCCACAGAGGCCATGGCACCCTCGATCATCCAAGGACAGCTCACTAATAGAGTTGTTTAGATGCAAGCAGCAACTCTCTCTCTCTCCCTCTCTCTCTCTCTCTCTCTCTCTCTCTCTCTCTGTCTCTCTCTCTCTCTCTCTCTCTCTCTCTCTCTCTCTCTCTCTCTCTCTCTCTCTCTCTCTCTCTCTCGCTCTCTCTCACACATACACACAGGTTCAGAGCATCATCTGAAATTCATCAGAATCAAGCTTTCTGCATGGATGTCCATAAACACTATGCTATGCTGTTGTGTCAGCCGTTTGTCTCTGTGTTTGTGTGTGTGTTGGTGTGTTTAGTCAGCAAGGCTTGATCTGGGACAAGCAGGCCTGTTAGTTTAACCTTGTGCCCTGCATGCATGCCCAGCAGATAATGGGCACTGTTGGCAGGAGCCAGTTAGTATCCTCTTACTTCACATCTGCCGTGTGGTCTGGCCAAGCATGATTCCAGTTACTGATGTGCCTTTATAGTGATTAAATTCACACTTCTTTCTCTCTATTTTAACATATTGCAAGTCAACATGCATGTCTTATTTGATGTTATCGTGACTCAGGTTGCTTTACTCTTTTTATATGGTCACAATGTACATTTTCAAAGCAGCAGCAGGGTAGCCAGAAGAGCAGCAAGAGGCTGTTGTTTAATCAAAGGACCCAGACTCAGGCTGCTGCAGGTCCTTGAGTGAGACACTGAATCCCTAATCCCTGGGGGGATGTCTCAGACTAACTTTGTAGTTTCTTCTTCTGAAGACTTTGAAAGTGAGAACCCTAGTATCACAATCTCCATTCAAAATGACAATTTATTTTGTTGTCGGCTGTGGGTTACTTAAAGGGCAAGAACATCTGTCTTAAGGCAAATGTCTCCCACAATCAGGGCAGAGTGAGGGAGGCACTCCCGGCGAAAACATTGGTAGAGGTTTATGTAAAATAGTAATATATGTAGAATGGTTGGGCTTGGCTATAAATCAATGTATTGTGGACTTTTATTGGTGCTGTATTGTGGTGAGATCATATTGCGTGTTTTTTATTTACTTTACCAATTCCAGGCTAAATGTAATTAAAAACAAGCAAAATCAGTTATTGAAGGTTTTGTATTCCAATGTTATCTAAATAATACATAACAGTTGCATTGCATCAAACATCAATTTACTATTTTACATATGATTTTCTTTTCTCATTTGTCCATTAAGTCCCACACCCTAGTCTCTGTTACTATGCATATCAAACTTTGCATTCTCACATGGCACAGTTTACAATGACAATTGTGGATTTTCTGTGAAAACAGTTTGTCAATAGTTTCTCTACTTCATTTTTTTAACTATGGGTTGAATCTTGCCTTTGTAGACGACAGCCACCAATTTAGGCAATGATATTTTAACTTTCGCTGGCAATCTGTATCAGCAGTAGCTGTCAAGATAATTCTGTCCTCAGCCTCATTAGTTGGTTGAAAATGCCGTCTTAGCTGACTTTTTAATGTTTCAAACTGATTTGTTTGTTTTTGAAACGAGAACCCATTTATAAATATGCACATATTGTCAATTCTCTGTCAGTAATGTTATTTGATACTAGCGGTTTTTAGAGGAGTTTAGTAAATAAACACTTGGATTGAGATCTTGATTCATAATATTTATGTTTTTAGGTTTTCCTTGATTCGCCACATCTCTATATGATGAAAAATGATTGATCTTGTAATATTTATTTCATGGAAACTGGCCATCCCAAATATACAGTACTTCCATGGACTCACTGGGTTGTGTGAGCAGGCTGTGCTGTGGTAAAAATAGACAAATATGAGACATTGGCAAAATAACTCACTCATCCACAATTGTTTGAGTAGAGGATGATAGCACATGGTGCACACAGACGACCTTATGTTGGGAGAGCAGGCAGAGACAGTCGTTACACACTGTAGCAGTCCCAAAGACTTGTACAAATGAGTTCAAAGAGAGCTTGAGTATTTGACAGATTGTAGTACATACAATGGCTCTCCTCCAAAATGACTGTGTGCATAACATGCCCAGAGCTGACAGTGTCACTGAATAAGTCAGAGAAAAATCAGATGCATCATGCAAATAGAACTGAATAAAAGGACACAGTGAAGCCAATGATGCCCATGCGCAGATGTTTGCCACTGCCATTCCACTGAGAAGAGCTGTGGGTCTTCCCCACTCCTCATCAGAGGCTTCCTCAGAGAATTTTCTCTGTATTGCTGATCATGTATTGTTCACTTTCATTGTTGGCTCTTGCCTGAAAGCACAAAAAGTATGTTTTTCTTAACAAAATTCACTGAGCAGAGGACATGTTTTTAATGCAAAAATGTTTGGTTCTACCATTTTATTACTACGGTTACATTGTTCTGTTGTCTCACAGAATACAGTAAAAGTATAGATATTTCTGTTCCCTTGTCTTTATTATATTATTTTATATCTTTATTATTGCATATTTGGTGTTGAGGTAATCCAAAAGTAACAGAAAGTAATCATTACATTACTGATTACATTACTTTAATATTTTGATACTTGAATTAGGTTACTGACTACATTTTTTAACAGTATCAGAATACATTTTTAAGGTAACCCTCCAATCCTGCTAGCAGACAGGAGTAGACCATACATATCTGTTTTTATTGAACTGCAACTCCTAGACTTAGAAGCTAAATGTTTTAGAATCCTCCGTTCACTTACAATAAGCAGTTAGTATTAGATTTGCTATACTACGCTTTTGAGTTACTGATCCACTTCATGAGTAGTACAGATTTGAGTGGTGTACTGTTGGTTAACTCAACCCTGCAGCTTGGCCGGATAACCATATCAATCATCTTTCTCTTAAATATGATTGGGCATCATATTTATTATGTAATTAATGTCCCCGCATAGGAATGTCCAACTGCAACCCAGTGAAAAGGGAATGAAAGACACTTTCTAAAAAATTACAAAGCCATGTCAAAGGTTATGTTCTCATTCTTTGTAGGTGTAGGTGTGCACATTTGATCGCAATTAATTAGACTCAATCATAGATTTCCTTTTCCAGGGGCTTTAAACTTTGGGTTTTGAAACTTTGACCATGTTTAACATAAATATCTCACATTATAAAAGCATATAAATAATAGAAAAACCAAAGCGCAATAAGTTCTTTTTAAGACATGATTTTTTAATAACATACAAACACACAAACATACGCGCTTCAGGTAGCCTGTGCCGGGGGCTCACTACAGGGATCTATGGTGCAAAATAATAAAAAGACATTTTCAGTGATTAATACACTTCTCCTCCAGGTAGTGGGAAACTGACGCCTACACTCAATCATGTCCTGAATCTATTAGACATTATTGATTTTTGTAGAAAAGAGCGAAAGAGAGAGATAGAGAGAGAGAGGGAGTAAAAGGTAGAGAAATATCGAAAAAACATGTATAGAGACAGGGAGACAGATGAGATGACCAGGGAGAGAGCAACAGACAGCACCAATAAAGTTGTTGTCTCTCATTGGTAATTGGAAAATGTGATGTGAATGAACGGGCCTAACTTTTTTCATAACTGTTCTTAAACGCACTGACAAGTTTGGCAGAAGTTTGAGTAGCACGATGTAGTTCATGCAGTGCGTCTGGCTTCGGGAACACGATGACGCTGACGTGACCCTTATCTTTGATGTGGACTGCATCCTGTCTGCTGTGGCAGTGACTGATGTGGAGAGACAAGAACGGAGTGGTGAGAGTTGCTTTCAAGGCAAAGCCATTCAGTGAACCCAACAACAGGAGAATGGGTCAGAATTCAGAGTGCTGAAAGACTGACAGGTTTCTCGAATCACACAAATCGAAGTCAGACCATGTTCGGAATCTCCAGTTGTTGGAGAAAGGAACTTAGACTAGATGAACACCACTAGATACCAGATATCGACAGATAGCTTAGTCAGTACCCTGATAAGAAGGGAGTACACCATATATATTTACTTTAAGGTCACAGGCAAGTTACTCACATTGACTGACTTTTGGACATGAAGCTGGAAATCTACATAATGAAATCCACAAAAAAGACAAGACAAGACAAGCCTGAGAAAGATTATTGCTTGTTTCCACTGTGGTTAAGTTTAGGTTCACAATAATAATGAGAGATAACAGATTGTGATTGGCAATCCATCCTTCAAAGAGTACATTCTTCCTCAATTTGTGCTAGACATGGGCTCCTGCAGTTTAAGGTCTTACACCGCCTGCATCTATCCAAGGAAAAGCTTGCTAAGATCTATCCAGGGGCAGATCCCCTATGCAGGAGATGTAAATCTGCTACAGGGTCTCATTCATACTTTTTGGACATGCTCAAACCTTCATGACTACTGGACATCTGTATTTAATACACTCTCAGAGGTCTTTGGAAGTAAATTTACACCATCTCCTTTGATTGCTGTTTTTGGAGTAGTACCAGAGGACAGGCTCCTTCCCAAACATTACTCAAATGCTGTTGCTTTCCCCTCCTTGATTGCAAGACACCTCATACTTATGAAATTGGAAACAGGAGGCCCCTCCCACACATGTTCAGTGGGTTAGTGAAATTATGAGGTTCATACACCTGGGGAAAAAATAAGATGTACGCTGGGTGGCTCTGTAAATACATTTTATAAGGCATGGCAACCATTTCTTACATGGACACACTAAAACTGTGTGCTCTCCCATAACTGAACCTGAATCACAACACAGAGGGCTATGGCCTAAATCTTTTTTTTTTTTTTTTTTTTTTTAAAGTAATGCAACAGGAACAAGATGATTTCCAACGTAGTTTGTAAGAAGAAGAAAAAAGAGGAGCTGTATTTTCCCTCCCTGAGCTGTAAAAGGAGACAGTATGGAAATACCTATTTGTTTCCATCAGTTTTCTTGCAACAGCATTTCACCATTTGTCCAACCTCTTCAAAAAGCAATCCATCATGTTGAAAAAAGTTGAGATGGTGAACAGATGCTTTCTTCTATTGTTGTTTAATAACTCAGTGCATGTATATGCAGTTTGTAGCCATGATTGATGTATCCAATACAATTATTGTCATAGCCTATGAAAGGTGCATGAGCATATATTAAGATATATTAAGATTTTGTCATGCTAAAGTTCCTTGAGCAGTGTGAAGCTTTACAAGATCTTCGTGCATTTGGGGATCTGATTCAAAGGATGGATTGAATTGCTTGATAAATCATTAGTCTCTGTGTCACAGTAGGTTCAACAAAAACAGGTAAAGTGGAACAAAGTGCCCCAAGTTCACATTTAAAAGGAACAACTAATCACAGGCCATTGTTAACATATTGCAGGTGACGGTGCAGTGGGGAGTGGCGAATGAAATTGTATGTAGCTTTTAACTATTTCTGACAGGAGCCCTAAGCAAACTAACAATCAAAGCTCAATCCTGCTCTTTGTTTTGGTCATCAGTCACACATATTACCTGTGAGAAAAAGCTAATTTGATGTCGTTTGAATTGTACTGCTGGCTTAATTGGGAATTGTAGGAAACACTTAAATCCCATCGGTGTGCTGGCATTGGCAAGAAATTATGTTTAAAAAAAGAGATCTTGCTAAAGGCGTGTCTGAAATGCCTGTGTTAATTACTTGTTTAGGACAGTTAATCCCTACAGATGGGGTTATTTTGTAAAGCAGTTGTGTCTGAAAATTGCTTTTCCATTTCTTGACCATTCAGGCTGCTTGAGTAGGCATTTTGTAACAACAGGCTGTTGAATTAACAGTTGTTTTTATTCATTTTGATTTGCTAGTGGATTTCTTCATTAGAGTTGCTTAATACTATTGTCATGTAATAATGGAATTTTATGACATTTTTTGATGTATTTGATTTCTTCAGCTGTACTGAGGAAGTGTTTTTACCACAACTGAAATGGAGTTTTTACCGCTATTAAATTATAAAAGTATTTTTAATGAAATATTTTGGATAGGTAAGCCCTCGGGCCAAAGAACAACTTAACATACCATTGATTTTAAGCCATAACTATAAAATGAGCAGCTATACAGTAGAGATTTGATAATGTATGGTTGGATATGCTTGAAAGGCAAAGAAATTACTTACTTACAACTTGCAATTTATATGACAGGGGTGATAGAGTGTCTAGTAGTGCTGCAGGATTATTTTCTTCTAGTGTGTGTGTATGATGATATTTTACGTTTTAGAATGACTTGCAGCTTTTTATCAGTGTCTACACTTGCATTGGCATGGTGGGCCGCCAGGCCAAAACATTTTTTTAAATGCCAAATATCAATTCATTCAGAAATCATTAGTGTTTTTCTTTCTTTCTCTGCAACACTGTTCGGACACGTGAGTCAACCTGTGTGTTGTTGCTTGGAAAACATTTGGTAGTGTAGCTCGGTTATGTAATAGAGTGATACATAATGTGTGTGCATAGTGGTTGAATGGTGGAGTCAAAGAGTGACAGAAAAGTGATGTGAATGCGAGTTGAGCAGTGGAACAGGTTAGCAGGAAGTTCAATCTGGCAGTAAATGTACAGTACAAGCTACAGTCTGACTGTTAATAAATGCTGCAACTTCTCAATACCAAGAAAAGTCTCATCTATTGTTTCCCCAACTACTAGAAAAGTTAAGGGCATTAAACCCTGAAGTTAGCAACAATGGATTAGCCTAACCTGAAGACACTAAATACAGGACTAAAATACTAACTTAAATTAATGAGGAAAAGAGAAGTGGCAAAAGAAAACCAAAAACCCAGAAACACAATCCTATTCTCAAGAAATCCACATACATAAAATTGCCATAGAATACAAATCAATACAACTCAAATACACCTCAACCTCTCTTAAACAAAAAAACAAAACAAAAACCTTAATAACTGAGACTGAGTATAACCTGTGTGAGTACAAACCGGAATGAAAATAATTACAGAATAAAGGGAACTTAAATAATTATCATGTCATATAGTCCCTTTTACAGGTCCAACCAAAAGCTTTCTCCCACACAGTTCAGTCTAAACAAACAGGGCCTCTGGAGGACTGATGTGATATGGCAGCTAGGGACATAGAGCCAGACTGTGAAATATATCATCCACATCAATATCATTCAAGATTGTCTTGATAACGTGTAGCTGAGCACACATCATTTAGTCGAGGACAGCAACAGCAGATGGTCAGAGATTTCCCAACATATTTATTCAAACTTCTCCTGAAAAGTAATGTAACACAGAAAACAGCAGAATACCAACAGAATAACACAGGCAACACTCTTATGATCATGAGAGCATGTTAATATGAATTCTTTCCTTTTTCCATATTTATTTATTTATTTTGCACTCAGTGTGGCTATTATGAGTTCCTAGCTCAAGGCATTAACACCTTTGAGTTTTGATTAAGGGAAGACCGTAATCAACACAGCTGCCATACTCCATCTTCTGCATTGTTGGTTGAATGTCACCTCCTTTAATTAGCCTCCAGGTTGTGAATCAGCCATGTGTCTATGGCCCAACTAGCCCCCTAACCTGCTGTCCAGGAGAGAGACCAGATGTTTCTCACAGTATGATTAACCTATGAGACTTTGGTTGGTTTGTGAGATGGCCGATAAATTGTCCTCTAACGTTTTCATTATTATGTTTAGTTTAACCAATATGGCAGTGCTTGCTTCACATAACGTGTTAATAACTGGCATCTTAGGGTAAAGCAGATGAAAGAAATCATATTCAGTAGTTAAACTTGCATGATTGCATTGTGTTCAAAAATAACTTCATCTTACATCTTCTCCCACATTTGTGTTGAAAGTACAAAGATGGATGAGAAGACATTCTTTGATTATACAAACAGTATAATTGGTAATCAGTCAGTCATGCTGTGGTTGACCATTGATCAACCAATTACACTGATTACAGATTTTAATATCCACTTTGAGGGAGCAGCCTGTCGTTCCTGATACAACGGATTTATCAGTCTTGCAAATATGGTTTCTCCAAAATCCTCACTTCATTTTTTCTCTACAAAAGTTTACATGCACTTCATTCCAAGAAAAAGACGGAATATCCTATCATCATCAGTTCATTGGGCTTAATCTTCAAGATGTTGAAGGCTGATTACTTTGAAGTCCTTTTAAGATACATGTATGATGTTTTTGGCCATTATTGCTGCTGTGGAGTAATGTTTTTTAATGAGTGGGTTTAGTTTCTGTAGTGCATAACCACAAGTACGCGTTCTAGTGACATGATTCACATCATACTATGACACTGATTGAAAGTTGGTGGCAGTAATGCAACCCAACATATAGTTATGCACTAACTAAGGCAGTGAAAAAGCTGATCACTAGCAAGCAATGCACAGGGCACCTTAAACCCAGTTCAGACAATTGGTATTATACTTTGCATTTGATAGTGAATGTAAATATATAGTTAATTTAAGCTAGACATAAAAATGTGTTTACTGACCATACTCCTACCATGCTACAAATTTGTATTCCCTCATCAGGAACAAACAAACACACATTATCAGGATGCAGTGTGCAAAAGCTGTATGTGCATGTGGTGTGTGTTGTGCATACATAAACATATGCTCATATTATCCCTAATCTTTGATGTGGAAAGGCTTCAGTCTCACACATACACACTCACTGACATTCATTCATTGACATTTAAAAAAAATTGGCCTCAGGGTCACAGAGAATATTTGGTCCAATGTAGAAAACCCCAAATGTCCACAGTCACTTATTTATAAAAGTAAAATACTCTGACAACACTGATAACAAAAAGGAGATCCGTGTAGCTTATATCATGGTCAAAATATAATAAACCATAACAGATGTTCAGTAATTGACATGCAGTCTGTGTCAAAGGGAAGTCTTCTTTATACTGATGATGTGCTTGACAGTAAATTGACAACTTTACTGCATGAGTTATAAGAAGCTTGGAGTTGGGGCTCTTTTTGGAGGAGATATCAACACTTGTCAGTCCTTTCAGATCTATATTTCCCCATGGTTTGGTAGTCTGTTAGTGGGATTTCACAAGTATCAGAGACAGATGGTGGGTGCGTGTGTATGTGTGTGTGTGTGTGTGTGTGTGTGTGTGTGTGTGTGTGTGTGTGTGTGTGTGTGTGTGTGTGTGTGGTTTTATGTTTTAAGCAGAATAGAACAGGTGTGCCTGTCAGTGCTCTCTGCAATATTCAATAATTACAAATTAACATTCATCAACATACTCACGAAAGCCTTATTTAGAGGCAGAATAGCACTCTGAAATGCTCTTGTTACCTAACACACCCTCCCCCTCCTCCCTCTTTGTTAACCACTCTCCTGGTGTGTAAATACCAAAATGGTGATTAATGGTAGGATGTAAGTCCTGTTGTGTCTCTGTCACATCATCTATCATACAGCCCAGGATGACCAATAGCAATGACAAGATGAATGTGCCAGATAAACCGGGTCCGCTGTCCTGTTACTAAGCTACCAAGAACTGTTCACCTTTTTGTTATTGGTAACGCCTCTCCAGCTGAACAATGATTACTGCACAGTTCTACCTCAAAATAAATGTGTGACCCCTAAAGCTAAAGAATGGGTATTGTTCTGTCAACACTCAACACCTAAAAAATGGTTTAGATTTGATTTTCACTCCTTTGCTTGGCTTGAAAACCAAGTGCCATATTTTCAGGCAGGTGGTTATTTGTTCAAGTTCAAATGACATTATTTTCACCTGTCAAAATGAACTAAAGTAGAGAAAATAAATGATCCACGGTGTGATTGAGCTGCTGCAGACATGAATAGTATGAACGTGCCCTCAGGGTGCTACAAGGAAGCACAGTGTAATCAGAGAGCTAACACATTACATCTGGAGCTGAATCCACATACCCCAAAGGCATGCCCTGCCCTTTCTGAAAGGCTGTGCTTTGCGTTTTACCGCAACAGGGCACTTGGCTCTTATCCTCACAAGCCCAGCCTGGTGTTCACCTGGACTGTTCTCCTTCATGGTCTCCAGTGGTGAGTTGACCTTCTCATTCTATTCAGAAGAGCAGTGTCACACCCTTTCTTCCATTGTAGAGGGAAAAGTCAGAGGTAGTACTCCCTAATGTTCACATCTGCTAGCTAACAGATGTCCTTTCTGTTATCACTACAATCTGTCCATTTTGTAAAAGTACAGTAAAATATGCTGTATATAGATTTACACCATATTCCAGTCCTCATGTTTCCATAATAAACCAGGTTACACATGTAATTGGAGCAAGTGTATACATACACTGTAGTATCCCTGACCCCCGATTTTGGATGTACTTTTGTTGCAATTTTTTTCATTTAAAAGTGAGGTATGTCCTATACACCGGTTAAATGCAGAGAGAGGTTGGATCTGGATTTGGTTATAGGGCTGTAAAGGGCCATCCACACTAAGAACAATAACTATAACAATAGCTAATAACGATGTGAACATCCACACTTATGAACTATAATGTCCTGTAAACAGTGGTGTCAAGCACGTGCTGCTCGCTCCAGCTGTTCTAAAAAATAGATAGGCTATTGATAACCTGTTAATGCTGTGTTGTACGGATACAAAAATATTTAAAACACAGAAGGGTTCACAGGCGGGTGCTGATTCAGTGTTGTTCAGAAGTATTTAAGACACTAGTAGCTGTGATGTTTTAGATGACCAGCTTTTATTGCACACTGGTAGGGACATACAGTATGAGCACAGATCTGATGCTTTGTTTGACTCTGGGAATTTTTGGGATTAGAGTAAGTGTACAGCTACACACTGTATCAATTATGTAAAGTTACCATGTTCTTTTAAAAGGCTTAATTGAAACTCATGGCATAACCCGAACCAGTTCAGTTAAGCAAATCATTACTGGACCATTAAGAATTAACCCGACATACTGTCTCAGGTGTTATATGTGTGTTTTTATTGTGTTTAAAATAAAGGTAGATTGAAAAAGTTTTGGAGTAACTTGTATAAACGTAGGTTTATTAATGAATAGCTACTGGTGCATTCAAATAAACCAGTCTTTAATAGAAAAGCATTTTTCCCTGCATGAGACCCCCAAAATAGACTTATACACCAGTACGACTCATTTATCATTTTTTACGGTATCTCTTACTAATTGTAAGCGATAGAGGATTTTTATTCACTACGGGTTGTGCAGACTGTATGCATGCTGTTGTCTTTAATGTTTTTTTAATGGACGAATGTTGTAGTTTTAATGTTTATTTTAATGTTTTCCTCTGCTACAAAGGGAACGAGCACTTGAATTTCGTTGTACTGTCGTGCAATGACAATAAAGGTATTCAGTTCAATTACATTTTTGTTGATGATGATTTTTTTGGTTTGTATTTGTGCTGAAGACTGATGGCTCACAACGGGAAGGAGAGGCAGCACAGATGTTCAACACAGTGTGAATGTGTCTAAATTTTACAAACAGGTGAATGATTAATGACGGAAACATAATTAGTGTACTAGAGGCTACTATGTGTTAGTTTCAGTTTGATTTTGGATGGAATAATTTTGAATATGAGTCAGGATGATCCTCCTGCTCTGCTGCTATAGCGATACTCTCTATGTCTACAGATGCATACATGTAAAATCTACAGTATTTCTTGGTCATGTAGCTGGCTTTCTCCAGAAGAAATCTACCTGGAGATGTCTGGTCAAACCTGATTACAGAAAATAAGTTTCTAGTTTTTCGAGTTAATTGAAATTACTGTAGCAAAAACTGAAAGGATCACTGAAGTTTGTAATCTCAGTGTCTCACGTAATTGTTGTATGGCAACTAGAATAGTACCTAGTTAACGCAAAGTCATTAAAAAAAATTAACCAGCAATGTCTGAATAATGTGAACCTAAACTTAATTTATTATAAATAACAGAATAGTAACTGTCTAGAAAAGGCCTGTATGTTTTAATGTGTGGAAAAATCTAACATCCAGAGTGAATGGACTGTCATCCCACTGCTCATTGAAATGCCTTGAAGTGTCCTGTTTGCACTAGACAAATATTACTTGGAGTCCTTCTGTGATTTGTAATAATTGGTTATCTCAACACTGTGTGAACCTTCCTTGATTCTAAATTGTAAAGTAAGAATTAGTGGCAAAACACCCATTTTATTTCCCAAAATGCAGAGATCAACCATAATATGAGGACTGCAGTAAAGATTATTGAGAGCTTTGAAAACATTTCAGGTCAAAATTCAGGATTCACATGTGGTCCCCGAGGTAATTCTGGTCCACTGTGAAGAAGGCCATAGTCCAGCAATTCAGAGTGCCTCTACTTGGGTTTGAGGTTCAGCTAAGTCTGCTTATGTTCCCAGGGGTCATCTGCACAGAGCTGGCTGAGCTAGCAGATCTTGGCTGCTATGCTTGACCTCCCGGCAATTTGAAGTAATTGGCAGTTGGAGATCTCATCTCTCATCTAGAATAGGATGGGTCTGTGCTCAGCATAAAAATAACATCCTTTCCGTTTACACTTCAGAACACCAGTGCTTGGTGTTATTGAACTTTGCCACGAGGAAGTGACAGAAGAAAGACAGAGAGAGAGATAGGTGGAGTTGTGTGTGCTGTCATGTGTTTTTCTTGATTAATGAGGATCGATTGTGTGTTAAAAAGAAAATCAATGTGAAATTGTCATGGTCTCTATTATATTTTTTATATATGTATATGTATATATATATTAAATTTTTCTGCATTGCTGTATTTTATTCCTGTATCCTTTAACTAAAAGTGGAATGGAGAATAACAAAATAATAATGTTTCTCCCATAATGTCATGCATTTTCCAGCACTTGTTGACATGTTAGCATCCAGCAGATATTTCACCTTGAGCCAATGTTTTGGACTGATATTATCATCCTAGAAATCCCAGTGAGGCTAAAAAAAAGTTTTCAGATTGGTGTAACAGAGCATATAGAGCTTCTAAATGGAACATTATAGGAACCAATATAAGTAAATCTATTGATTTAACAGTATTAAATCACATATAAAAGCCCACAATCATTATTGTCATTGTTATGTTACATATTTATGGAATGGAATAGACATTTTGGGAAACACACGTTCTCTTTTTTATCCCCTATTTGAAGAAGACTGATACCACTCTCATGTCTGTGTACAGCTCTGGAGCCAAGAGGTGATTAGCTTATCTTATGCAGTGACTTCTCGGAGTCGTGTCATCACAGTGAGATTGACAGGAAACCAGCAAAAGACACTACACTGAAAGTGTCAGCACCAAAAACCATGAGCCTAAATGGTATTAAAACACATGTCTCAAAACTGGGGTAAATAAACCCAACACCAAACTGTAAGATAACCATATAATTTATGGCATAAGAAGCATAGGTTCCTCTGATGGTTTTGGCAGTTTTTGTCGCACACCTGCAGTACTTGTTATAAATATGTGTAGTCTGTCTACACACACTGTTAAATATGACTCTCTTACTGTTTATTTATTCAGTTAAATTGTGTCTCTCTCTCAGAAAGTGACCTTGGGGCTTTCACAACTGTCTCATTTGATGATGATCTCAGCCATCACACCTTTTGCATGTGCACACAGAAGGACCACTGAACTATTCACTCTGAACCTTTTTTCAACCCCCCAACACACACACTCACACTCACACCCTCACTGAGAGATAGAGCAGAAGCCCATTTCCATTGACACATTACAGCTTGCAGTATGCATGACCAACCTTGCCATTATCTCAATGCAGAAGTAATTTGAGTGTCAGATGTTTCATAAGGCAGTGGAGATTATTCACCCTGTCATAGACTGTGGAGTTCAGATGGGTATTGCTGTGGGAGTGTTAAATTTAGTCCCTGTATGAAAATTACAGAAGTGATGGGGGAGATCTGACCAGGAAAATGAGGCTTGTGACTTATGATTGTGCAGATCAGCTTTTTAAAATGTGATGTGTTATCCCAGTTTTAAGATCGTTACAGCAAAGTCCTATTATCTCTGCTAATGACCTCATCATTCAAAGTGAACAAGCTTTATTCATTCCCCTCCAGATTCACAGAACAAAAGGCTAGACTCAGGTGGAAAGCATAATTTTTATTTTTTTTTATTTTTTTTACAACAAGCCCACAGGAAATCATCAACCACTCTGCTACTTCTCAAGTGCTATTGAGTGGGAAGTTGAAGAAGTTCACTGCACAGTTATACAATGTTTCTTTTCACTCAGCTGGAATGATGAAAAAATAACAGATGTATCGTCAGTTGAAATTTAAGGAAATGGCCACTTTGGCAAAAACTCCCTTCAGATTAAAATGCCTTGACTGGAAACATCCAACTGGAAAATTACAATTTGAAAATGGCAGCCATTGTCCAGACCTCCATTTCTGGCGCTCCAACGAATGACATCCTGACTGAGAGCAGACAGTTCCCTGGATAGTCTGCCAGATGGGCAGCACAATTTGTTTGCCTGATCTGATCAGTCACAGGAAATAATGGATTCTGATCTTAGATCTTCTTTCGTGCCCAGGGAACTACACACTGTCAGAAAATATGAAAAAAACATTGTTTCTTGACACAGGTTAAAGGCTGGTGAAATTTAACAAAATAAACCAGACGGCTTGTCTTGCACATGGGCACACCTACAGGTTTTGTGACTGACAAGTGCATTAAACCCTCAGCAATCAAAAAAACAGGCTCCATCAGCTTTTGGCTCAGTGAGATGGAGAGCAGAAAGGCTCCAGCATCTGATTAGACTGACTGACACCGGCACACAGGTTAGCCGACACACAAGGGATAGCCTGTTTACAAAGCTCCAGCCACAACGGTGTAACTTGACTCTAACAACATTACCATCAGCCAAAACAATAGTCTGAGACAGCTCTGAGGACATCAATATTTAACCAAGCAGGCTGGCACACAAAAAGAGCTTGTCCTGGTTTATCTCTCCCATGGGGGGGTAAGGCACTCTAGCAGACTAATTGCATTACATTACTATGCAGAGGTGTAATTCACACCTTATTCCGTTGATAGCACTTATGGAGGAAAGAGTGCATATGCCCAAATGACTTTTTCACCGGCATGGGCAACAAAGTGAACTATCTCCTTAGCTCAGGCTGTTTAACAATATTGTACTGCAGAGTGTTCAAAGACCTTGAAACCAGGACACAGAAATACTGTAATAAGCACATATTACTTCTGTAATATTTTATGATCAATAGCCTGTAGGTGTCTTGTCTTAATGATATGTTTACTTTTTAAATGGAATTTGAAATGCAAAGTAAATAATTATGCACACTTGCTGACTCTCACTGTTTCATACATCTAGATAAACTCCCTAAAAGTAGATCTGCTGTAAATGTCAATGAGAAAGCCTAGCAGAATATAGGTGCTGTTATATATTATCTGTTGCAGCATCAAGGAGCTCAGATTACAGTGCACTCCGCCTACAGCGAGAGAGACTTTACACGTGACATTTGTAATGTATGTGCATATGCTTCACCTGTAAGTGTATTTTACTAAGATGATTCTATGCATTTCCTTGGGTGCCTAAGTGGAACAATTGTGTTTAAATATATGTGAGGCACATTTAGTGTTCAGAAGCACCCCAGCAGATTCAAGTGTGCTGATGGATTTAAAGTCCTGCTTAATTGGATGGAGAGAATTGATGGTGCTCTCAGTCAGTGAGTGGGCAGTGCTAAACAACCTGAGCTGCTCTCTCTCTCTCTCTCTCTCTCTCTCTCTCTCTCTCTCTCTCTCTCTCTCTCTCTCTCTCTCTCTCTCTCTCTCTCTCTCTCTCTCTCTCTTCTCTCTCTCTCTCTCTCTGACATTTTAATGCAATTCATTTTAATTCTGAATGTTTTACATTTCTTCCAAAAGCGCTGGTTTAATTGTGCACTTCAACCTGACCTCTGTCTTTCAGAGGCAGGAAGAAAATGCCACAGACCACTTGCTGGATGTCAGGTTATCACGAAAGAAGCTCCGTGGGTGGATAAATATGTTTTATATTTAGCTTTCACCATGAAATAGCATTTTTCTTTTTTTTTGTTTGATAATCTGTGTTTAAGTCAAGACACAGTTATGTCTATACAGTGAAATGTGTTCAAGCAGTTTTCTCTAGCTATAAAATGTGAAGGAAAACAAGCAGACTGAGAGGTAAGCAGGCAGAATCACACGAAATACACAATCTTTTATTACAGCTTGAGTTGGCAGAGAATGAGGCGGAGGTTCAGAGAAATGGAGAAGGAGTCAGACAGATGACACATACACACGGACAAAGGGACGATTAATCAATAAGACAAACCGTGACCAAAAACCCAAATAACCATGCTCACTGTGTTCCACCTCATTCTGAATGCAGACATAGAGTGTGTATATACAGGGTTAGTCGTACAACAAGTCGTATGCATGGAGGGCCAAGGAGGAAACCGATTCAGATTTTTGCAGAATCAATCTCAGGTTGACGTAAATGGGGCCAGTCAGGGGGTTGTACCTGCCTCAGCTGATTGAGTCAGGAACGCACTGAGGCACGTGGGCTTCACACATAACCAGGAACTTAATAGTCTGGCCATGCCTTATGCAATGGTGTATCATGATTGACATCCCTACTCTTGTGACATGAGGGCCACAGTTTAATTAAATACCAGCTGAACATACTACATCCCCAGACGTATGGCCCCCTGAGAAATTAGCCTTATTATTAGTCACGATTTATGATGGATGGAAGGATGGAAAAATAGTTGATAGACGTGATTAATAGAGGAAAGAAGAAGCTTTTTCGGTCAGAATTACAGCTCAGACTAGTAATCCACTGTTCAATACAGGTTGCAGGGATTGAGTCATGATTTTTTTATGATCAAATCAATTATTCACAGGTGACGCGAAACACAGGCAGGTCAGACTGTCAATATACACAGTTGCATGAAAACATAAAGTAAAGTAACATATTTTAATGCCACAGGATTTTATAACTCTGGTTTCACAGTTACTCTTACAGACATGCTTTTCAGTTGCAGGCATCTGCTGGAACAGAAACACTTTCATTTCAATCAATACATTCGTCTACACAGACCACGTAAGAGCTTGTGTTTGACTCATGCTACAAGCATGTAACTGCAACACAAAGTGGATTTTGATGTTTCAAGTTGGTGTGACCGTGTGGAGAGCTGAGCATTTTGTCCATTTGACCTTAGCCTTATCATCCAGTTGTTTTTGTAGAGGTGAAACAGGACAACAATGTTGGAGCAAGTTTGGCAAAAAAACAAAAGTTTTAATCTGTATTGTGCCAGTGTATTGAAATTAAAGGATGTGATTTTTTGACACAGTGCTGTTGTCAGTCTGCACACAGCTTTAACCTATGTGTGCTATCTACCAACCAGCAGCTGACGAGTGGAAGCATTACCATGTAACACGAGTACCATCTGAGAATCCACACAGGAGAACTGCACTTCTGACTACACTTCTGTCATTGTTCTGTCTTGTGTCTTTGGTAGTAGAACGTTTTTCAGACAGCTCCAACGCAGCGACCAAGTCTCCCAGATAGAGAATGACTCAGTAACAGTTAAAAAAGTAAAAGAAAGGCATTCAGATCCTCGTCTTATTTCAACATTGGAGATAGAGTCTATCTTTTCACCCACACTCTCAGTACCTGTCATCTCTTTGCCCGGAGCCCCGAGCATTTCCTGAACAGAGGGTACAATGTATGCACATAAAAACACACACACACACACACACACACACACACACACACACACACACACACACACACACACACACACACACACACACACACACTGACACTGACATTCACTTCTGCACTTTTCAAATTGCATACAACAAAATCTAGCTGCACAAATACTTTAAGTAGCAGTAACTGTATGTTGCTTCACCTGAATTGCTTGCTCAGACCAAGCCAGTGCAGGAGTGAAATGCCACCCACAGACACTAACTGCTTGCTTCAGTGGATTTCCCATTAAGAAAGTGTCAACTTCTCTCTCGAAATACTAAATCAATTTTTCTTTTAACAACTCATAATGGCCTCAATTTGCTAAATTTGGGCTGGTGGTCATTGTGGAAATTACTGCTCCGTTAATGAAATTTGAAGATTTATAGTAGCTCTGATGTCTACAATTGACAGTTTGCTCTCATATTACTTTCCTCGACTCTGGGACTCTCACTGAGTCAGACTGTTCTCACAAGTTTTGATCATGATGCCCACACAGTTTAGGTAAAGCAGCTAACAGTAACCCAAGTGTGCACTGCTCAGTGTTCCCAGTAAGCTAGCATTTGCTTCATACAGTAGCAGGGTGTGCTTCCAGACCATGAAAATCAACAGCCCGCACTCCCTATTTGAAAGGTCCTCACACCAAATGGAAAAGGTGGTGCTCACCTGACTACGTCCATTTTTATATACAGTCTATGGCTCAAATGCATAACAATCATTATAAAAATCATTTTTTTAACTTAATACTGTACAATAGATTTCAAACCCTGCTTTCATGTTGGGGTTGGTTTGTCGCTACAGTATCAGAGGAGCTTTGAAGCTGTTGAGTATCAAATTTACTACAATTTGTGGATGACGTAATGACACACAATACTGGGATTCTGCTTTTTTTCAATTTTTTTTAGTATTAATTACTATTGATTTTTTTATTCAGTGAGTTTTATGCAGTGCTAAAACTATGATGAGAAATCCTCACATTCTTGGGGTTGCACTGGGGTTGACACAATGGCGCAAGAGAGCCTAACAATATCATTGTTTAAAAGCTCTCTGACACAGTGTCATCCACAGTGAATTACCATACGCTTCATAAGGGTACTGTTTTTTTGAAGGGCTACTGGATTGGATTGGATTGCATGACACAGTACAAATGTTTGTTTATGTGCAACCATCATACATTAAACATTAAAAGAGTTTAAATCTCTTACTGGAACTGATTAGATTGGATTTTAAAAGCATGACGACTGTATAGCTGTTTAAGTGTGTTTGTTCTTGTTAGATCCATTTCAGTTATTAAATTCCCAATCAGCAAGCATAAAATCACTTCCGAATTCTACTGAGCAAGTCTACTATCAGTCACAGATCAATGCCAAATGCAGATCAGATCAAGTAAAAATTAGGCTCTGCATGCTGGATGACTGAAATGTTTTCATGCTGCAATACATTTTTTGCAGTACAGTTTCACTTAGTGTACAGCAGCACGTTGCACATAGAGAATGGCAGCTCGACTAACAAGCTGCTTTTAAAAGCCTTTAATGGAGCTTATAGGTTATGTAATTGAGAGACAAAGTGCTTTTCTTAAGTTTGTCACAAAACAATATTATGAGCAGGGTGCATTCAAGTTCAGCCAACATTCTCAAAAATACTTTCTCCTGGACTGTTTTCCCCTCAGCTTTGCTAATTTAGGCCTTATATAGACCAGCATCCACTTTTCAATCATTGTGGAGGACAGAGCGTACAGTGTTTGTACAGCCATTTAAGAGAAAGGGCACAAAGAAGAGAAACCTTCCATCACTTGTTTAAGTGCTTGACAGTCACCCCAGTGAGACAGTATCCAAGATGAATGGACACCTCATCACCCCACCTGTGACAAGCTGTGCTGTGGAAACACTCGTCTCTTCTGTCAGTCGAATATAAACTGGCATGAGGGCATCAACAGTGACACAGAGGCGCTGATCATGCTTTAGTTGAATGGAAATTTACTAATTAATTGGACTATAATTTAAATGGTAGTATTCTGTAATCTTCATCAAAGGGAAGCTATTTTCAGTCTTTATCCCCGTATTACCTACTATTGTTTATTGGGCATATTTTAATGGACATTTAATGGGTAAAATCGGATTTTAGGACTGTTCCTTTGACCCTGAAGGGGTAAGCAGGTATGAAAATGAGAGTATAGATATCTGCCAGATGTGTGTGTGTGTGTGTGTGTGTGTGTGTGTGTGTGTGTGTGTGTGTGTGTGTGTGTGTGTGTGTGTGTGTGTGTGTGTGTGTGTGTGCGTGTGCGTGTGTGTGTGTGTGCATGGTTATTTTGCCGCTGTGCCAGGCTGTCATGCTGTTGCATGCTTGTCCTTTGGTTCTCATGTCGACATGTGATTTGATGCAGCTGTTGTGTCTTTCGGCTGTGTGTGTGTGTGTGTGTGTGTGGTAATTGGGTTTTGCCAGAGTAATGCTGCACAGACTGTACAGTGTACTAGTTATCAGGTGTCACTTTACGTATGTTGTATACTGCTTGTATGTACTGTGTTGCATTTAAGCATGTAAAGGAATATTTAGAGCCCCTCTGACACTCGGTCATCAAAGCCAATACCTATATCAATATTAGTCAAAAAATGTGGGTCGTTTTACAGAGTGAAAATACACTCATTTGTACTCTCTGGATGAAAAAAAAAATGCAAAGGACACAATGTTTCTAAATGGAATAAAATATATCTTTGGGATTTTTGTATTGAATTTTTTGCTCAACAAATGGTGATGATAATTCATTAGTCACTCTGTCTGTTATTAACTATTGGATGGATTGCCATGGCATTCATGTTGTTATTATGATTCAAAATGAATCATAATAAAGATTGTGACCCCATAACTTTTCATCTAGTTCCATCGTGAGGTCAAGATTTTAATCTGTCCAATACTTAAGTTTATGACTACTTTAAATACCATTCCCATCAGCAGCAGCTGGACTTTTATGTTTACTGCTAATTAGCACATGTTAGCATTCTAACTCGCTGAACTAAGATGGTGAACACAGCAAACATTATACCTGCTCGCATATTACCATTGTCATTATAAGCATTTTGTCATGCTAACTTGAGCATTTAGTTCAAAGCCTCATTGTTCAGCCTCTCAGAGCTTCTAGCATGGTTGTAGGCCAATTCTGTTGCTTAACAGACGATATACTTTAACTCTAATATATCTCTGATAAGCCAAAATTGTCTGCCAATAATCTACCATGGTAATGAATCAGTCCAGTAATAATTAATTTTGAGAGATAGTGTTCAAAGCTAATGGTCTTGGACCGCCACCTGATTTTCTCTGTGTTTAATAAACTGTTGTGATAATTAATTTATAAGCCTGAAGCAAAAGTATTCGCTAATCTCTGTGACTGTCTTGATTTGTGTAATTTCATTCTCTATTTATCTGATTCAGATGTGGTTGAACGTTGAACATTACTTTCTGATGGCAGCCTAAAAAGTTGCCTTCGCCTCTAACTGCTACCATAAATCAGTGAAAAAGCTTTTACATTTCATTATGGGATGGAGGCATTATCCATCTTCTTACTGAGTTCAGGATTGTTGTCTGGTCTCTGCATACTTAAAAAAAACGAATATGTAGAAGTCTAGATGTTGTTTTGTCAAAACTAGTAATGTGTAAAGTGCTTTCTCTCTTCAAAAGTGTTGAGTAGTGCTTGTGAATATTGAAATTTTAAATAATTTCTTAAGGTTTGATCAATATATTTTCCTTGGTTGAAACATTAATTGCGTTTTTTAAATATGGTTGATTTAGGTTCACCTTGCTCGCCCAAAGACAAACAGGCTGCCAGAATGTCACAGTCATTTAATAAGAACAGAAGGCCAGTAATTCCCTCTCCTGAATATTTCACAGTCTGCATATGTTAATAGAGAACTGTACTAATGCTTCACACCAGACTAAAAGACATCCCACTGTGGTCAGATCACATCAAAATCTGACTTTTAGGGTTCAGCTTTGCTCAGTAATTGCTTCCTCCAGCCCAAATATAAAACTAGGCCTGTGAAACAGTCCAAATTAAATGTTTAGTTCGTTATAAGAGCTTGAACTTTGCTGGAGGTTTCGATAGTACCCTCTGACTATCTGCCAGTGTTTTCATTTTTGCTTTGATCTTTATCTGCCCAGCTACAAAACAGTGTGTTTAAAATCCTGTTCTTCTACAGAGAGTTTCCTGTTATAGTGCCTGTTTTATAAGATATCACAGGCAGTGGAACATGCCATCAATCATTTGTTTAAAACCTTAATCATCTAGGCCCACAAGTCCATTAAAGCTTAAATGACTCCTCAATTTTTGCTGATATTGTAGATCTAACAAGCTCTTACAACATGCTTTAGTTCTGCAATACAGTTTAGTCAAATAAAGCAAACAATCACTACAGGGCTTTAATTTTACACTGAACAGTATCAGATTTTGAGTAGAAAAGGCTAATATAAATCTTATTAACCACTTTTAGGACTAAAGCTTTTTTTGTGTGTTTCTTCCATTCTGTAATTAGTTTTCTGAGCACAAATTAAACTATCCAAGTAGAAAACTTCACTCAAATAACTTGAATTGCATGAGCGAAAACAATGACCTTTAATCATTAAACAATATGCCGTAACTATTTACAGGTCCTACAGTTATGTTTCTAATACAGATAGAAGTCTGCTTAGAATTAAAAGTTGCTGTTTTGCTTGGATGGTTTGGTAACAAAAATTTGACAATTCATCAGCAGAGGTATGTTGTAATTAATTTTTTGCTATAAAGAGAATATCTGAGATGTTTCAGCGAGTAGACAGAGTATTAACATATTCAGCATGTGCATCAGAGCAGCATGAGCATAACACAAGGCATGAAAACATTACTTCATGCAATTTTCTTTGGTCTTCCTGTTGTGCTTTGATAACAAACCTTCCCATAAATCAGTCTAACAGTGTTTACAAAATAGGCTTTCAGAATACATTTTGCAATGTTTCAAAATTGTTCTTCCAGGCTTGGCTCAATTGCATCATTGACCACTGTGTTATCATGGACACTTTAATGTCTTGTGATGTTGCAATCATATGTTTACTTATTTGCCAGGCGACCACTGTGCACTCACACACAGTGATAACTATAAGTGACACATGCCATACTGTTCTTTGCTCCTCCAGCCCCTATGAATGAGTAATAATCCTCTTTTAAATGGAGGTGAAAGAGTCTGACACTGAGCACCATTATCAGAGACACCAGTTTCTTTCTGAGGCCAACTGAAACGAGCACAAAAGAGTGACAGGGTGCTGAGAGAAGATAAGGTGCATTCTCGCCATCTCTCCAATTTAGAGGCTTTGGAAATCAAAGGAAGGCTGTGCTCTTATATTAAAGGTTTAAAAATGGAGTGGCAGTTTTATTTCTTTTCCCCGGACTTCATTTTATCTGCTCAGATCCCAAAAGTACAATTGGTTTCAAGTACAAAAGGGTCTCTGCCACTCACTTCACTGCCTTACTTTTGCCAGATTATGCATGTGTTCGTGGGCACATGCATCTCTACTCTTTAGTGTGAGCATGCGTATTATGTGTAACTAAGCTGTTTGTGTGTTGCGCATTGGATGAAACAGCCCTTCCCCTGGTCAACTGGGAGACTTTCCTCAGTGAAGGCACTGAAGTGTGAAGAGTACAAGGAGGATGAGAACATTGCTTTGAAACTGATAATACCTTGATGGGGAGAGTAAGTTGGAAAGTATGACAGGGAGTTTGTGATAAATACAGCTGGTGGTTGAGCTAAAGCCACACAGGCTTCAGGGTTAGTATGAGGGACCATGTTCCTGGTGATGGGTGACATTTTATTTATCTGCAGGCAAACTGGAGCTAAGCAGGACATGGCTGAGGTAGAATTTCGTGACACTTAAATTGTGACAATGATGGTCATTTTCCCACTGGATCTTTATTTCTTATTATGCATATGTGTTTTTTCCAGCTTCTATTTCACTCCTTGCCTGTCTTTCTCCCTTATAGTGACTGAACGAATGGTCTGTCTAAAAATCTAAGTAACAAAAAAACAAAAACAAAAAAGGGCCCAGAGATGTAAGAGACAAAACTGAGCTGGGGAACCATTATGCACTTTAATGGAAACCTTGAATACTTTGCATCCCTCCTGTACCCAAGGCTCCACCATGTTTGTTTTAATTGGTGCACAGTGTCTTGTCTCACATTCATACACATGTTCACAGAATACAGAAGCACGGAAAAAAGTGAGAAGTGTCCTATTCTCCCTTAGAGGCAGGGACCTTGAGAAAGCTGCTGTGAATGGCAGAAAAACAATGAGGCACTTTTCGTCCTCCAGTTAAGAGGCGTTGCCAGGCAGCAGGAACATGACGTTGGTGCCCGCCAGTTGTAGCTGGGAGGGGCAGAATGGAGGGAAAAGTTGTGTGTCTGAAGGACGGTGATAGAAAATGTACACTTAGTCTTCAGTGGTGATGTTCAGAGGACGCACTCTTATGTCAGAGGAAAGCAGGACCTCCTTTTTGTAGAGCTCCAAATGCATGTACATGCATTTGTGTCTTTGTGGGTTACTGTGTTTTCATATCTGAATGCTGAGGCTCAAACAGAGGATCTTTCTGCAACTCTGCCCTGGAGACTGGCATCATTGCCTTTAATGAGCACTTCAGTCTCCCCCCTCATTCCATTTCTAGAAATGGATATCGATTTCAGGGTGGAGAGAGAAAGTGACACAGCCAGTAATATAACAGCTCTTATTTCAGGACATACTGAATATAATTTGGACATTATTCTTAAATATAGGGCTGGTTATCGAATCTCAGTAGTTTTTTCTGAGGAATGAGTGCCTCTAACTTCATTTGTATTGCAGTTCATTCCAGAAGTGAAGTGCATTATACCGGAAAATGTGTTTCCTCAGTTTAACTTTTAAAACTAGACTACTGTATATGCTGTGATCTGGAGTCGTGGCTTTTCACTCTGAACTCAACTACAGATGTTAAATATCTCAGTGTAGATAGCAAGGCCTTATGAATATAAGCATAGATATACTGATGCCTTTTTGATATCAGTGATGGCCACAACACATTTTCATATAATTCACAGCAGTAAGTGTGATAGCTGCCTTGAGGGATGGATCAAATGGCACTGTAGTGGCAGGAGCATGGGAATCCAGTTTGTGTTTTTTAGTTTTTTGGCACTGTGTTCGACATGAGTTTTATGGGACAATCCAATCACTTCCCAAATTCCTATGTATTTACAGTTTTGTAGATATCCACTAAATGCATTGTGAGAACAATTTTTAGATGATGGCTGCTTGTTTTTACAGAACATTCACCCGAGAGAACTTTGGCATCTTTTGTTGAATGATAATAAGGGGTTTTAGACAGCATATATTCCTCAAAGTAAGGTATCTTAAAATATTTCACTGCACTGTAAGCTGTCAGAATAGGACGTAACAGCAGACAGACGAAGTTGAAGACTAAATGGTGAACATAGTTCAGTTTATAACATAATATTTCCCACAGGAGTTGGTGGAGACCAACACAGCTTAAAGGAGAGTGAATATTGGACTTATATTCACTAGGTGACTTGAACGTGACTCCAAATTGTATTAAAGCCGCTCTGTGTATGCAGGATTTTTATATAGGCAACATGTTTGCTATATCAACTTTATGAGTTGTAGGCACAATGGGCAATATGGTGGGCACATTACCAAACATAATCCCATCTCTTCTTCAGTAATCCGATGTTTTCAGGTGTCCATCCTATCAGTTTATAATCATATTGGAGTTGTTATTTACCCAATAAGTACCTGAGAGTCACCTCTGAGCAGTCACTCCTCTATAATCCTACAGCTCCAGCTCATTGGCTTCCTCTTTCTTTAATAAATTGTGTGTGTCTGTTAACTGTAGTTCACTGTAGAAGCAGACACACAATGACGCTGGGTTGGAGAAGACTCAATAAGAAAAGTGACAAAGACAGAAATCATTAAAGAAAAGAATAGAGTATTATTTCAAATATGTGCTCATTTTATGTTAATTATTTTTTGAAGACTGTATTTCTCCAGGGTATCGACTCAGAGCTAATTTGTTTGTTTCCTTACTACTCCTTGTCTGACTCCAAAAAATGTTCTATCTGCTTCCTTCTCTAAGTGTCTCTCTGCTGTCCTGTCTCTTACTTCCACAGGTACAGCAGAGCGTGCCGTTAAATGCAAATTCAGCAAGGTATTGGAACTGTGTTGTGATGCTAACTCACAACCTCAATATAAATGCATACTCAGTTTATCTACCTTCACCCTCAGAACCTGTATTTTTTCCCAATGTGGTTAGGATGCAATTAAGGCGAAAATTAAAGTCAAGCAGAGTAAATGCTGCAGTCTGATGGTATCAGTGTGTTTACACTAGCAATCAAAGCTGTAGCAGCACATATGTGGAATACTAATTTTATTCCTATTAAAGTAACACATATTTTCCTGCATTTTTACCAAAGATTATTCAGTTTAATTAAAAGTAATGAGCTCCATTTACATTCATAGAGGAACAACATGCTGTTCTATACAGGAAAAGCAATATTTCTGATCTACAATTTGCTACATGATTAGTTGGCAGTGTTTCTGACCCCTCCCCCCCCTCAGAAACAGAAACAATTGCTTCTCAGCTGGAAACAAACAATATCTTGCAGTACATACTGAATGTCATCATCTGTTCCTGTTGTGATCTTGCATCCAGGGGCAGCTCGGAGCAGTTTGTTAAAATGTGTCTATTTATTCACATGCATTCACATGCAAAAACATTGAGGGGTGCCAGTTTGATCTGATTCTTCTTTTTGTTTGTTGGTTTGGGGTTGGGGTTTTTCTTTCCTATTTGGGAGCAGCTGAGACAAAGAGACCACAACAACAACAACAACAACAACAGACAGAAACGTGGCAGTTAAACAGCTGTGAAAACAAACACATACAATAGCAAGAAAAAGTATGTATATAAACATAAATTATGTTTGCCAGTGGAATTTAAGACCTGGGGGGTATTCCAGAAAGTGGGTTATGTGAAAACTCAGATTAAGTTAACCCTGAGATGAGGGAAACTCTGTGTTATCCGTTCCAGAAAGAGAGGTAACTGAAACTCTGAGTCAGTCACCATGGTAACTGACTCTGTGAACATAACCTGCTCGCTGGCAGGTTTTCTTTAAGAAACCCTGAGTTTCTACCGGTCTCCTCCTACCTGAAGCAAGCTGAAAGACATGGGTTGTCCGTTTCTTCGCAATCCGATAGATATCGAGGCAGAATTAATTCGCAATGCCTTATGTCGGGAGATGTACTCAGCGCTCAATTGGATGTGCTTTCATTCCGAGATGAATATCTGTTAGAACAGTATCACTGTTCATTACACTCAATTCTTTCTTAACATTGTCCGGCCATATCTGCCTTCTTGTTAATCTAATTTTTAGGAAGTATTTTATTTAATATTCATGTACACATCGTCACATGTTAGTCTTATAATCAATGACTCCAATATGTATTATATGTAAAATTGTGTTAAATAAAAGTGTTAAAATAGTGTAAAATGTTAATCTACTAAGCAGGATATTAGATGAGAGGACAGTGTGTTAAGCAGCTTTCCGTTGGGGGTTTAAATTACTACATGTTGAAATAGCCACTGAATTAATATTTACTTTGTTTAATAGCCTACGTCAAATATGAATAAAATCAAAGCGAGGTACAATCATAGCCCAGCAAAATGTGCCTTACTTTTTTGAATTATTTTTTCTTTTTCACCTGTATGCTACAATTTTAAGTGAGGTAAGTTAAGTCAGTGGAGTAGTGCATTACAATTTAAGAATTGACTCGGGCAGCAATTTTCTCCCATGCCGCTTCTCTCTCCTTAGCGTCTGCAGCGGTGTTACTTTTTGTGAAATATATGATCATAATCGCCACAGGCCTGCAGGGGGAGCTCCAGTTACAGTGAGGTGACGTAACTCGAGCTTTTTTTCTCAGTAGTTGCCATGGTGAATCAAGGTATCGGGGCTCCATTGATGATGGCTTTGTATAGTGGTCGCACACGCGCTAAACTCAAGGTTAACATACTCAGAGTTGATTTACCTAATTCAGATCAGCTGTTCTGGAACCGGATACTCAGAGTTTCCCATCTCAGAGTAAGTCAACTCAGAGTTCTGGGTTAGACTCAGAGTTTGTTGAACCTCCTACCTGGAATACCCCCCAGGTCTGGTCGGCTTTAAAGTTCTGGTATTATGGCCTTTTTGACTCATTTTTATAAATACAGAGTCTATTTCAAATATACCTGACATTTCATTCACAAAAAGTTGATTAGATTTCTTAAATCCATATTTTTTCTGTTCTGCTGTTTCAGAAGCTATTTACATATTGGCATTATTAATGTGCTCTGATTGGCTATAGGTGTGCCCCCCACCCTCACCAAGGTGGGGTGAAGTTATTTACCAGTACTTTACCACGAGTACTGGAGATGTAATACAGTATATAATGAATAAGGGGAAAGAACTTGCTGTTCGACAGGATGTTTCAGTTCAGATAAGATTGTGTCTAAGTTTCCTAACAGTAGTTAGTAGTACCTGGAGGTTGCTGGCTTAGCTTTAGCACACTTCCAGTGTCCTCTTTTTCTTGTCATCGGTCTGAAATGCGAACTCCGACAACAGAAGTTATGGTCACATTCAGTGTATCGTGGGCGGTGGTGGCCTTGTTCTAAAGCTTCCTGCAAATTTGATTTGATTGTTGGGTGTGACATAGTAATGAGTTTAGCCTCAATACTGCTATCTGTTGAACTGTGAATTTTAAAATTTTAAATAACTTCCACTGAGTCTCTCTGTCTCTGGCTAATAATAATAATAATAATAATAATAATAAACGTTATTTATACAGCCCTTTACAACCACCCGCAGGTGAACCAAAGTGCTTCACAGTAGATAGCAAACAGCAGCAGTAAACAAAACAACAAATAAAAACAATAACAACAATAAAAGCAATAAAATAGATTAAAATAATAAAATAGATTAAAATAAAATAGAATAAAAGTGCCACCATACTACTGGGTATTAAAAGCCATCCTAAATAAATAAGTTTTCAGTTTTGATTTAAAAAAAACCCAGGTCAGAGATGAGACGCATTTTCGGCGGGGAATTTATTCCAGAGCCTGGGGGCAGCCACAGAGAGGGCACAGTCCCCCCAGTGTTTGTAGTTTGACCTGGGCACTTCCAACAAAAGTTGGTTAGAGGACCTCAAAGCTAGGCCATGCTCACAAACGGCTAAAATGGGGCCAAGCAATTAAGAGCTTTAAAAACAAATATTAAGAGTTTAAAATCAATTCTAAATTTAACTGGAAGCCAATGGAGGGATTTAAGAACCGGAGTGATGTGCTCTCGTCTGTTGGTTTTAGTTAAAAGATGGGCAACAGCATTTTGCACAAGTTGGAGGCGACTAAGAGCAGACTGGGGGACACCAACATAACGTGCATTGCAGTAGTCCAATCTTGAGCTAATGCTAAAAGCATGGATGGCTTTCTCAAGGTCGTGTCTGCTTAAAAACATTTTAACTTTAGCCAGGAGACGTAATTGAAAAAAGCTTGTCCTAACTACATTGTTAATTTGTTTATTGAATTTCAGATCACTGTCAAAAATCAACCCCAGATTTCTGACAGTTGGACTGGGCATAGGAGAAAAGGCGCTTCAGCCTTCACAGTATCCCCGAAAACAATACATGCAGTTTTGTCGTCATTTAAATGAAAAAAATGTTGGGCCTGCCACTGCTTAATATCAGCAATACAATCAAATAAGGAACTTTGTGCACTGTCACTATTAGGCTTCACTGGTAGATACATTTGTACATCATCTGCATAACAATGAAAGGAAAGGTTGTATCCAGCTATAATTGACCCAAGCTGCAGCATATACAATGAAAAGAGGATAGGGCCAAGAATAGAACCTTATGGGACCCCACAGGAAAGAGGAGCACTGGAGGAGGACAGGTCACCAACCATCACAGAAAAAGTTCTATTAGACAAGTAGGATGTAAGCCATTCTAATGCAGTGCCATGGATGCCAACATAGTTGCTCAGGCGTGACAGGAGAACTGAATGGTCCACCGTGTCAAAGGCTGCTGTGAGGTCAAGCAGCACTACAACAACAGGGCACCTGGCATCAACAGCCAGCACAATATCGTTGTGTACTTTTAACAGTGCAGACTCAGTGCTGTAACGAGACCTAAACCCAGATTGAAACTTTTCAAGCACAGAGTTAGAAAGGACTGTAATTGAATAAAAACTACTTTTTCTAAAACCTTGGAAAGAAAGGGCAAATGAGACACAGGTCTGAAAGACAGGTCTGACAAGATAGTCCTTATTAAAACTCATGTTAAAACTCTTACTGATGTCTTGTCCACGTTGTCAACAAAAACATTTTCACAGGTAGCAGTTGAGACATCAATCCCAGCAGAAGTACATAGATTGGCAAAAGAATGAATCATGTTAAATAACACCCTAGGACAATGACTGCTTGTGGAAATAATGTCAGAGAGGTATTGAGATTTTGCCTCCCTTACAGCCCTCTGGTAATCAGCAACAGTTCCTTAATATTTCCATAGACAAATGTAGTTTGTCCTTTTTCCATTACTGTCAGAATCCAAGTTTCAATTGTAGCCAAGGATCTGAGGGAGGATGTTTGCTTGAGTACGGGCATTGTCTACCATTAATCCTCTGGACAAAATCATGAATTGTTATCCAGAACACTTGTATTTCTGGACATGTTTGTGTACCTGTATTGATGCTGCCCCACACCCCCCTTTTGAAGAGGAGAAAAAAACAGTTTACATTGTGAAAACATCAGCTTCCCCTTTCTTTCTTTCTTTCTTTCTTTCTTTCTTTCTTTCTTTCTTTCTTTCTTTCTTTCTTTCTTTCTTTCTTTCTTTCATTCTTTCTTTCTTTCTTGCTTTCTTTCTTTCTTTCTCCAGGGCTCATTTTATATGTTACTCCCCACAACCTCTGGACATTTTATCGAGACGTAACAGCAATAAAAGACTACAAATTTGAATGTATTGCCATAATTGATTAGCTGTTAAATTATATTCTTGACAAAGATCTACAAATGGCTTCAGAGTATAATTATTATATAAATCCCCCAATGTCTTTATTCTACAGTGTAACCAAACCCTCCATATAAAGGAAGAATTACTCATACAGAGTTTAGGGTTTGACCACAAACTTGATGAGGTATTCAAATATGGACTTCAGTTAAACTGCCTTTATACTCTGTCCCACACCCGCTTCAGATGTGCGATAACCAGATGTAATTTATATCAGGCAGTTGACAGGGAGTTGACTGGAGGAAGAGGATTACATGTAAAGCTCTCTATGTTATACCATGGCGGCGCTTGTTCGGGGGAAACATCCACCAGATGTCTCAGGCAAAAAGCATAATCATACAGTATAAATTTGATAGTCCAAGCCCTCCTGGTTCGACAGGCTTTTGTCATTTACTCTATTAAGACTAGGCCATTTTCCAACTCACAGAAGCTTTCTGCAAAGTTCCTCAAATTGTCGAAAACACTGTAAAGGGACTGAGATAGGGGAGAGCTTCAACAATATAATTTAACTTTAGAAGGGTATTCATCTTAATATTCATCTTAGCTTTTCCCTCTACTGATCAGTGTCTGTCCTAAAACACTCAAGAAGATGTTCTATATTAACTTTAAACAGGTCTGATCATTTAGGTGGCGAGGTGGAGACAATACACTGAGGTATGTGATCCCATCTCTGGGCAATGAAAGCCTACAAGAATAAGCGTCTTTGGACAGTATGATGTCAAAGGTAATGCTTCATTCTTATACCCAATTTACCCTGATAGTTTAGAGAATTAATCGATAGTTGCTCAGATAGATTTTATTGACACTTGTGTTGTATGATGAAATATAGCCATTTGTAAGAAGAGCTACTTTGGGCTCATTATACAGAAGACGAATCAAGTTCTCTTCAAAGCCTTTGAAAGTCAAAAACAGGTTTTGCCATTCTAATCTATCAAATGCTTTTTCAGCATCTAGAGAGAGGGCAGCCATAGGATTCTTTTTGTCTTGCACATGCCACATAACATCAATAAAACTAAGCCGAGTTATCCTATTAATTCTTAAATAGCATCTATAAATTTGCTTATAATTTATATCTGTATCTAATTTGTTTCTATGGTATACATTGATTACTGGCAGGTTCAGTTTGCTCAGAAGGGACTCTACAGATGACAACAAAAATGAACAAATTAATTTAATATATTTTGAAGTAGTCTTCACAGTACTGCCATTTCCCATAATAGCCGCTATTATACTTAAAGCTCTCTGTTTTTTGATGTCCCTAGCAAGCAGCTCCCTCTTCAAAAAATGTCTGCCTTGTCCTGAAGAGAGAGAATTCAGCTGTAAGAGTTACAGTTGATTGAACATTGAACATTTCAACTGTGTAATTTGAAGAAGATTCTGATTGGACATACCCTGTTTATCCCAGTAGTTCTTTTCTCTTACTCAAGCTGTTTTGGAAGGCCAGATTTCTTCTTATAGGCAGATTGCTGTATTAACCAACTTTATAGAAAGGCCATAAGTCTTTCCCAGGATAATGGAATAGAGGGGGCTGCAGAAAAATTTGTTTTGGAGAACAGGTTAATCTGATCTCAAATTGCTGTTTTAATTGTCTCATCCACGAGAAGGCTTGAATTCAACCTGCATTTAAAAGATTTTGTTGACTGGGTGAATGGTCACAAACTATATGTAACATTAGCATGATCTGAAATTATGTTGTGTTATGTATGTTACCTATATTACATGACACAATAGATGGTATAAAGGTCAAATCATGCTTTATGTGTTCCAAGGACAGCTGTGGACTTCCATGTGTTTTCCAGAGTTGTAAAATCCAGTCTGTGAATATTACAAATCGCTGTGCAGTGTTTTTCTGACAAACCTTTAAATAATAATGTGTTACTCTCACTGGACTTCCTGGATTGTATTTCATCGTCTCACTGGCACTTTAAACAACACGCCTACACCAGCACAGCTCCTTGTTTTGTTTTACACAGTACTGTTTTCAGTCTGTATGCAGCTGAGGAGTTCCTGTATGTTGCTGAACAACAAGAAAAAGTCAAAAACATGAGAACAGGAATACAGTACATACAGTAGTACATAAAGTAGATGAAACAGGCATACTTGTTTGCTTTTCTAGCACATGTGCAGTTGGCACATTTGCAGTGCATACAGTCCATGTGGTCACAAATGTTATACTGTCTATGGACGTATGCATCTGTTAGAGGGCTCTGACTTAATTAGAACTGTTACCTACCATTTGTTACAGTAATTGAATGCGTCATATTAGCAAGATCAAGGCACAGCAGTTAGGTACAACCAATGGACAGTTTTCTTCAATGCTGTTTATGGGGGGCCTAATGTTGTGCATGCATAGTGGAAACACATCCCAATTTAAAATGTTTTGTTTATATATTTGAATTGATTCATTGATAAACTTTATTTATTAAACAGGGTTTTAAGTGAGGGCAAATTTGATAAGAAGGGTGGCGGATTGTCCCGAAACTTGCTAAAATGAGCCAGGGGGCGGGCAGAATTTAGGGGCGTCATCTGAAAATTTAGTAAAAGGCCCTGTCAGTATCCTTGCATGTTCATTGACACCTGCTGGACATTTTGTGTTGCAACCATGTGCTTTTGTTTGTTTTGGGTAATGACTCCGCCCTCACCTGTCATGCTTCCATGTGGTCATTGTCGGCCATTTTGTGCTCACCTGTACTCCGTTAACTCCTAATGATTAGGCCTACTTATTCTGTGCTCTGTCAGCCCCAGTTTGTCAGATTGTCCCAGTCTTTTGTTCTGAGCACATCTACCGTTGTTACCTGCTTTTCCTGTCTGCCAACCTGCTTGTTTGTACTCTGCCTGTGAACCTGGTTTTTGGATTTTGCCTGCCGATTTGGATTATCTGCCTGTTTGGACTGCTTATTTGGACCTGACCCTTGCCTGCCTCTAGACCACTCTTTGGACTGCCCTCTAGTTTGTCAGCTCTTTTCCTGTTTCAGTTTTGTGGCCAAGAGCCTGCATTTTTGTTGAGTTTTTTTCACCGTTTGACGGGACATTCTTTGTTGGAGTTGTTTTTTGACTTTTTCTGTTCAATTAAAAACTCTTGAATTTGGAACTTTCTGCATTTGGGTCCGAACTTTCTACAAAACCTGACATTACAATCTGACCAGATAATGGACCCAGCAGAAATAAGTAAGGTTCTTGATCGGCATGGAGCAACGCTGGGGAGACACCAGGCACAAATTGAGTTTGTTTCCAGGACGTTGGAGGCAGCTACAGCAAGTGTGACTGACCTTGCTGCTAGGGTGCAACAGCTCCAGTTAGCCTCCTCAGTACCACCTCCTCCAGCTGCTCCAGCCCGAGAACCTCGCCTGCCTCCACCTGAGACTTACTCAGGAGATCCAGGATCCTGTCAGTCATTCCTAGCTCAGTGTGAGCTGATTTTTGGACTACAGCCATTGACTTTTCCTTCCGATCGTTCTAAGGTTGCCTACGTCATCACCCAGTTGTCTGGAAGAGCTCGTGAGTGGGGAACGGCCATCTGGAGCAACCAGGTGGCGATCCAGGATGACTTCACTCAATTCACTGGTGAAATGAAGAAGGTCTTCGATCGCTCTAAACAGGGAAGGGAGGCTGCTCGTGAGATCCTTAACCTCCGTCAAGGCCGCAGGTCAGTGTCCGACTTTGCAATAGAATTCCGGACTCTGGCGTCCTCTACTGGTTGGAACCTGGAAGCTCTGTATGATACGTTTTTCAATGGACTTTCTGAAGGGATTAAGGATGAACTCATTCCCCGCGATTTGCCTTCATCTTTTGATGGCTTGGTGGATGTGGCTATCCGTGTGGACACTCGGCTAGGTCAGCTTCATCGGTTGAAGACAACCAGTAGTTCTCAGCGGACTGAGCTTCGTCGAGGGTCCAGTTCTCCTCTTCAGGTCCTTGAGGGGGGATCAAGGTCGTCCACTCCGGCTCCTCCAGAGCCAATGAAGATAGACCGGACTAGTCTTTCACCAGCTGAGAGACAGCGAAGGCTGGAGTCTCGTGCCTGTCTGTACTGTGGTCAGCGTGGCCATTTTGTTTCAACCTGTCCTGTAAAAGACAATGCTCACCAGTGAGGCGGGGAGTACTGGTGAGCGCAATTCCCTCAAAGATCTCCCCATCCCTTCGCACTGTTCTGCAAGCAACTGTGATGTGGAGGAGCCATCATCACACCACCTCCGTCCTCATTGACTCTGGAGCTGAAGAGAGCTTCATTGACGTATCACTGGCCACCAGATGGGGAGTTCCAGTAACCACCCTGCAAGTGCCATTGACTGCCTCAGCGCTAAACGGGACCTGTTTCGCCAAGGTAACCCATATCTCATCCCCGGTGAGTTTGATGCTCTCTGGTAATCACACTGAGGAGATTGCTCTTTATGTTATTGATTCACCACAGATTCCCATAGTTCTTGGTCACCCTTGGTTAGTCAAACGCAACCCGCACATTGATTGGGAGAAGAATTCTATTTTGGGCTGGAGCCCATTCTGTCATTCCCAGTGTCTGAGGTCTGCCCTTAACCGGTTCCCTGTTTTTCCTGAGCTACCTGAGGAGTTTCCAGACCTGTCAAGAGTTCCGGAGGAATACCTAGACCTGAGACCCGTCTTCAGCAAGTCCAGGGCAACTTCTCTACCACCTCATCGTCCATATGATTGCTCTATAGAGTTGCTTCCTGGAGCTTGTCCGCCTCGAGGTCGTCTGTACTCTCTGGCGCCCCCTGAGAGAATGGCCATGAACAAGTACATTGAGGACTCCCTAGCAGCAGGTATTATCCGTCCCTCGTCCTCTCCAGCAGGGGCAGGGTTTTTCTTTGTGGACAAGAAGGATAGATCATTAAGACCTTGCATTGATTACCGGGGCCTCAATGATATTACGGTTAAGAACAGATATCCTCTTCCCTTGATGTCCTCAGCCTTTGAACTGTTACAGGGTGCCACAGTGTTTTCTAAATTGGACCTTCGTAATGCCTATCATTTGGTGAGAATCAGGGAGGGAGATGAGTGGAAGACGGCATTTAATACACCCACAGGGCACTACGAATACCTTGTAATGCCGTTTGGACTGACCAACGCCCCAGCTGTGTTCCAGACTTTGGTCAATGATGTACTGCGGGATATGGTAAACAAATTTGTTTTTGTTTATTTGGACGATATTCTGATTTTTTCCAAGTCCCTTCGTGACCATGTCCATCATGTCCGATTAGTTCTTCAGCGGTTACTAGAGAACCAACTTTATGTAAAGGCTGAGAAATGTGAGTTCCATCAACGCTCCACATCGTTTTTGGGCTTTGTCGTCTCTGAAGGTGGTGTTGGGATGGACTCCTCTAAGATCAAGGCAGTCATTGATTGGCCTACCCCTCAGTCCCGCAAGGATCTGCAGAAGTTTCTGGGTTTTGCAAATTTTTACAGACGGTTCATTCGTAACTATAGTTCTATTGCCTCTCCTCTAACTGCTCTGACATCCTCCTCTGTCAGGTTTTTCTGGTCGGAAGTGGCGGAGAAGGCGTTCCAACAACTGAAGAAGCGTTTCACCTCTTCTCCCATTCTGGTTATGCCAGATCCTTCGTGTCAGTTCATTGTTGAGGTGGATGCCTCTGAGGTAGGGGCTGGAGCTGTCCTGTCCCAGAGGTCCAAGGAGGACAATAAGCTGCACCCATGTGCCTTTTTCTCCCACAAGTTAACGCCTGCTGAGAGAAACTACGATGTCGGGGACCGGGAACTTCTGGCGGTCAAACTCGCTCTGGAGGAGTGGCGTCATTGGCTAGAGGGCGCTGAGGTTCCTTTTCTTGTGTGGACGGACCATAGGAACCTGGAGTATTTGAAGTCTGCCAAACGACTCAACGCACGCCAGGCCAGGTGGTCTCTTTTTTTTAGTCGGTTCAATTTTACCTTGTCTTTCCGTCCTGGGTCCAAGAATGCTAAACCTGACTCTCTTTCTCGACAGTTTAGTGCTCCAGATGCTGCCCCTGCCCCTAACACCATTTTGCCTTCTCACTGTTTAGTGGGTGCAGTTTCTTGGCATATAGTCTCTGTGGTTCGCAGTGCCCAGCAACAGGAGGCTTGCCCAGCTGGTTGCCCCCCTAACCGCCTGTTTGTCCCCAGTTCTGTCCGTCCTCAGGTTTTGGAGTGGGGTCACTGCTCCCGACTGACCTGCCATGCCGGGGTTAGGAGGACTATGGCATTTCTCCGTCAACAGTTTTGGTGGCCCCGAATGGTTGCAGATGTCCAAGCCTTCATTGCTGCCTGTCAGATTTGCGCCCAAAACAAGAGCTCAAATCAGCCACCTGTCGGACTCCTCCAGCCGCTCCCGGTACCCAGACGACCATGGTCCCACATAGCCTTGGATTTTGTGACTGGCCTCCCGCCTTCTGATGGTAACTCTGCTGTCCTGACTATTGTTGATCGGTTCTCCAAGTGTGTGCACTTTGTCCCTCTGCCTAAACTCCCTTCTGCCAAGGAGACAGCTTCTCTCATGGTTAACCATGTCTTTAGGATCCATGGAATGCCTTTTGACATGGTGTCTGACCGAGGTCCTCAATTTGTGTCCTCGTTTTGGAAGGAGTTCTGTAGGCTTATTGGAGCCACCGCCAGCCTCTCTTCAGGATTCCATCCTCAGACCAACGGCCAGACAGAGCGGGCCAACCAGGACCTTGAAAGGGTTCTTAGGTGCCTGGCGTCCCAGAATCCCACATCCTGGAGTCGGCATTTGGCATGGGCTGAGTATGCCCACAATTCTCTCCCTGTTGCATCTACGGGTCTCTCCCCTTTTCAATGTTGCCTTGGCTACCAACCACCTCTCTTTTCTTCCCAGGAACTTGAGGCATCGGTTCCATCGGTCCAGGCGTTTGTCCGGCGGTGCAAGGCGACGTGGAGACGTGCTCGAGCCTCTCTGTTGCGTTCGGGTGCCCAGGTCAAGCGGTTGGCAGACCGCCGAAGGGTCAAGGCCCCCCACTACAGGAGCGGTCAGAGGGTTTGGCTCTCTACCAAGGACCTACCTCTCCGAGTGGACTCACGTAAGCTGGCTCCCCGCTTCATTGGGCCCTATGTCATCGAACGGGTCTTGGGCAGATCTGCAGTCCGGTTGCGCCTGCCCCTCTCACTTCGCCGAGTCCATCCCACCTTCCATGTGTCCCGGGTCAAACCTGTCTGTCACAGTCCTCTGTCTCCCCCGGCTGTGCCCCGCCCTCCCCCCCGGCTCGTTGATGGGGGTCCTGTCTACACTGTCGAGAAGCTGATGGATGTTCGCCGGCGTGGGCGTGGTCTCCAGTTTTTGGTTGACTGGAAAGGGTATGGGCCAGAGGAGCGGATGTGGGTTCCCGCCCGCCACATTGTGGATAAGACACTCATTAGAGACTTTCGCCAGCAACACCCACGCCATCCTGCCTTGACGCCGAGAGGCGTTCGTTGAGGGGGGGGTAGTGTCAGTATCCTTGCATGTTCATTGACACCTGCTGGACATTTTGTGTTGCAACCATGTGCTTTTGTTTGTTTTGGGTAATGACTCCGCCCTCACCTGTCATGCTTCCATGTGGTCATTGTCGGCCATTTTGTGCTCACCTGTACTCCGTTAACTCCTAATGATTAGGCCTACTTATTCTGTGCTCTGTCAGCCCCAGTTTGTCAGATTGTCCCAGTCTTTTGTTCTGAGCACATCTACCGTTGTTACCTGCTTTTCCTGTCTGCCAACCTGCTTGTTTGTACTCTGCCTGTGAACCTGGTTTTTGGATTTTGCCTGCCGATTTGGATTATCTGCCTGTTTGGACTGCTTATTTGGACCTGACCCTTGCCTGCCTCTAGACCACTCTTTGGACTGCCCTCTAGTTTGTCAGCTCTTTTCCTGTTTCAGTTTTGTGGCCAAGAGCCTGCATTTTTGTTGAGTTTTTTTCACCGTTTGACGGGACATTCTTTGTTGGAGTTGTTTTTTGACTTTTTCTGTTCAATTAAAAACTCTTGAATTTGGAACTTTCTGCATTTGGGTCCGAACTTTCTACAAAACCTGACAGGCCCCAAAACGGGTAAAACTCAACAGGGCCTGCGTTGACGAAAAAGGGGCTGTTGTGTATAGTATAGTTTTTTATTGACACCAGGGCCCTGTTCCATAAAGCAGGATTACCAAATAAGCCAGGCTTCTTTCGTTAGTCTGGCTCATTTTCCAGCAGATTCAGTTCCATAAAGCAAGCTCAGCATAGTTCAAGCTCAGTTACCATGGCAACTTATGCTGGCAAACTAACCTGGTCCGGACCAGGCTAATTGTCAGGCTTAGCCTGAGTTGCTGCTTAGCCTGAAAGAAAAGAGATGATTTAATATATTATACTTAATAATAATCATCTATCTATCTATCTATAGATAGATATACTGTAGATATAGGCCTATACACATATACATAAAGGCTATATACAGTATATATATGTAGCTCTGTCATGTTATGTACATGACAGCGCTGAAGAGTGCATCTTCAGAGACAGATCAGACCCATTCAATTGATCAGCAATTTCCTGCCAGCCTTTCTCTTGGATGTTATGTATTGTTTTTTTGTGATCATATGTTTAAATTCTTCATAAGTCTCCAGCAGAAGTGTGTGCTGGAGACTGCTGCTGCTCTGCGGCTCCTTTTTGTGGTGGATTTTGTCATTGTGAATCCGTTTGATCTGTGTTCGACGTCGTGGGCAGCTCATGAATGGCGTGCACACGTAATTAGTCTGAATACTTGAGCCTGTCTTGAATTAGTTTGATTGCGAGAATGTGGATCTGCCTTTAGCCTGATCTCACTTGTTAGGCTCATTCAAGTCAGGTGTTCGACAATAAGTGCCACTTTTCTGAGCTTCCTTTATGGAACCAACCCCAGATCGGACATGATAACATCACTTTTCATGAGCTGTGTTCAAGTCACATATGGTCCACACTGGATGTTACAGAGAATTTGAAAGGAAGTTTAAATTGTGCTGAGTTGAACAGACAGATTTTATGATAATATATCTTGAAAATAAATCATGACCTGAGCAGGAATGATGCATATTTCTTACATTCTTCCAATAGTTTTGATGACATTTTATCATTGTAATGTTTTATTTGGGTGATTAAATGTAGCATCACTCATTCCTCATTAAAATGGATCAATGTATACCATGAGGCAATCCTTCCTTTTAAACTGTTTTCAAAGAGAAAAGGTTAATCAAGGCAAGAACAAAAACTCAGAAATTGAAATGTTCTAAAAGAAGTTGCAAAGCTTTTGTTTATCCATTTACAAGAACCGAATTGGGAGCCAGATGTGATAATATTTTGGAAAACATGTAACCAGTCACATTAAAGAAATGGATTATAGCTCCACAGATGTCCTCAAAAATGTATAACAAACCATTAATCACAGAAGCTTACCTACTTACCTATCATAATAGTGCTCGATCAATTTTCATTCCACAGTAGCAAAGAACAAGTGATAAGAAAGCTGTTTGGGGTAAATGATAATGTCTACCCTTATACACCCTCAGACTTGAAACATTGCCTGAATATGATGTGATTACAAGCTGGACTCACTGAGGTGTGACAAACTGAACTCAGTTTCACTGTGATTGGATTTTTGCGAAAGACTTTAGGTTGGAAAAAGGACACACACACACTGTATAGGTCTATATGTTAACTCTATCCTCGTAAATGTTCACACAGCTGAGCAACCACAGTAATGCAAGCTCATAACAAAAGCATTACTGGCTCGCCAAACAGGTGTCACTCAAAGTGGGATAAATACAGTTTGTCCAGACTGTAACTGACAGTATCTGTTAAACCTGTGGCACACAGTGCCCTTTTTATTTATTTGAGATGAATGTGAAGTGAAACTGCATCTGTAGAAGATTCTCATAATTAAAAGAAATGGCACTGGAGCTTTCATATGTGTAATTACAACTTGTTACAAACTGTTTAATGGTCTAATTGATGTCTAATATGTGTTCCCTCTGAAACCCTTCTTTGTGGAAATGTAGCATGTAGACTTTTTGCTCTCAACCAAAAAAAAATTCAGTTAAATTTAATAAACAAATTCAGTCTCTGCATGATTTTTGTGAAAAATAATATTCTGTGTTCTGAATCAGGTAAGATGACACCTTGTAACAGTCACATTTTTACGCCTTTGTTGGATCATAGTGACATTATCATCAAGTCGTGTCTTTTTTTAACATCATTTTTGGAGATCTCTGAGAACTTTGTCTGGGTCCAGGTGCAGATGACCATATTATTATGTGTAGCTCTGCAAAGCAAGAGCACAATAAAAGGAACAATAAATTGTTGTCTTGATTCTACTGTCTGCTGCTGGCTGTCGTGATGTATTCAAAGCAGGGTAGCTCTCCACAAGATGAAGGTGTGTGCTCCAAATGCTCTGTGTTTTACTTATTCCCCTCGGCAAGACATATGACAATGACAGGCTTAACGTCGGCTCATGGTTAGAGGCAAATCAAAAACAATGTTGTTATTTTTTCGAATACTGTTGGTCCTATTTTTATCTCCTCAGATTCTAACACTGTTATCAGTTTCTGGAAGACAACTTAGCGGGAGGTTTTGTGAAAAAACTAATTGCAGCAGAAAACCCCAGCTGAGGAAGAAAATACTGGCAATCAATCCACTAAAAGCCATCAAGACAGGTTCAGTTTGTGGTGACACCTGCAAAAAATTAATGACTGGCATGATAAGACAAATTGTTTTTAGGGACACCAGAAGGTGGTAAGTCCTCTAAATGTCTTGGGGAAAACAATCATATTGAGTTCACTGTTTGAAAACTGTGTCATACATTATTGTAACCATGTTTAAAGTTGCCTTGCCCTACTTCTAAATCTGAAAATCTTAGTAAAGCTCAACTGTGACCAGATGTCTTAAACGTCAGCAACCCTTCTTTGACCTTTTCAAAGACTGAAATATCAAAAGGGGAACATGTCAGCTGCTTTTTTAGAAGGCTGCTCACACTTCCTCATGTTGCTGATCCACTGATGAAAAACTGAAATAAGTGAGAAACATGATCAGCTATGGCATATAACCACCATAAAAGGTAATTTTTTCATATGGCCACTTTTGTGCCATATGTCAGAAATATTTCTTGATCAGCGTGTATACATTTTGATTTAAATGTAACATATCAGCATAAGAGACACACAAATCCAGGCAGCATAAAAATGCGCTTGCTCTAAAGAAACAACCAAATATTGAGCTAGAATCAATTTCAATTGCCTGAACATTCAGCACTTGAATGTAGCACTGGAATAAAGCGTTTGAGGGTATTGTGGTGCACAACTGAAAAAAGGTCTTGTACACTTTTTGAATCAGAAAAACCTTTTAGTAAGCCTGGTGTTGTGTTCCTCCCCCAGTGACTGTGAGAAACCTTGACTCAAAGCCGTTCCTCTCTGCTGCACATCACCAACTCCCTCTGGACGCTCCCACCGCTCTGCTGTCACCACATGCTCTATTTCCCCTCCAAATGTGAATACTCTCAATCCCTCTGTCTTCTGTACCGCTTAGTGACATGTGTTTGTATATATGAGTGTGCGTACAGTTATTGTTTTTGTCTGCATGTGTGTGTGTGTGTGTGTGTGTGTTTGTGCCTCTCTGCATGAATGAATGGATTTGTGTGTGTGTGTGTGTGTGTGTATGTGTGTGTGTGTGTGTGTGTGTGTGTGTGTGTGTGTGTGTGTGTGTGTGTGTGTGTGTGTGTGTGTGTTTGTGCTGTTTCCTCTGTAATTAAATAGACTCCCACAGAATTCCATTAGTATCCATTTCATTTCAGTGGCATATTTTACTGTTTCTGACATTTCTCCAAGTACTACAAGTGTGTGTGTGACTCTCAAGAGGGGCAGTGGGAATAGTGGGACCCTACGTCGAACATTTTGGATAGCTTCCAATCCGATATAGTGCAATAGCTTGCTTCTTCTTCCCCCCTCAGACTTGGTTGACATTTAATTTCTCTATCCTGGTGAGCAATGCATAAAAGAATAGGTCCTGGTGCAATTACAGCCAAGGTCACTGCAGTGGAGTGAAGTGTGCTGTGATGTTAAGATGTTGAATGTACTTTTTATAGCATTATTATTCTGTTATGCATACACGCACACATACACACACACACGCGCAAGCACTCACTGGTATGCATGGGGAAACATAGGGGGGAAAAATCATTTTATTTAAACAATGTCATTACTATTATAACACAGAAATACATTGCAGAGGCCAAAACCATCTGTGAAATTATAAATGTAATGCTGCATTTCTTCTTTGTCTGTCAGGATGCTTGCATACTTAATTTAATCCATTTATAGCCATTCAGCCAACTGGCATGGAAACCACGCATGTCATGAATTCAGCCTTGTGCTAATAGTTTTAACATAATGGTTTGGCTTTACTCTGTCAGCCTGATGAATATGTGGGATTCCATGTTCATTAACGACCTGTCAATCAAGGAGAAGCAGCACTGAAACAACCATGGATGTGTTCACTCACAAACCAACAAGGCCTGCGCACACACACACACACACACACACACACACAAAGGCATGCAAGCACCAACACAGAAACACTTGTACATGCAGATATAAAGGCGAAGGAGGGCAAGCCTGCAGACATTTGTCCATCTATCTCTAGCATCGTCATTAGAATGATGCTTCGGTGTGTGCAGATGTTTTTTTTACTCTATAATCCTGCCAAAGCTTTACATGGCCGCCTAGCTTAACACCTAGCCAAGTGAAGCAATGGTGCAAGACCTTGTTATAACATTCCCCCTTCATACTGCATCCCTCCATCCTGCCAACTTTGTTTCTCTCTCTTTTTCCATCTGTCTCCTTCCAGCTCTTCTTATGCTCTAATTTTGTTCCCTACTGGAGGCTCATTAAGAGCTTACCCTGGAACCATGCCTGCTCAGACCTGCTGCCAGTCAAATGTGTTTATCATACCTCTGAGGTGTACGCGCATTGAGCTACCACAGGGGGGCGATTGTGTGCCATAAAGTATTTGCATTTTCAGAGCTATGATTTCTATGCTCTAAACATTGATCCCAATCTCCAAATGCCCGCAAAAGTACTTGAAATCACATTTCAGCAGCATCAATATAAACTGACCGAATTCATAACTTGATCAGTTAATCTCAAAAATGTATACGCTGTGCTTTTTTTTTTTTTGCAGAGAGGATGGTGTTGTACCCTTGTAGTCAAACGCCTGTACCAAGCAGCCCAAATATGAGTGACAATGTAAGTGGAGAGGTTGTGGTAGAAGGGTGAAATCAGACTGTACACAAGGTACACAGGAGCAAAGAAGTTAGGAGGATGGAGCAGATGGCAGACAGATGGAAGCGGGAGGGCAGAGGAGAGAGACATAGTGAGAGAAGAGAAAGGGCAGGATCGAGGGTGAATCCATCAGTGTCTTCCTGTGAGGCGTGACAGAGTGCCGGACAGCTAGATGGATGCCTGTAGGTGTGCTCACTGAGTGGCAGAGCAGCTGGATGTTCACGCCTCCGTCTTTTGTTGGATTCACCTGGATGCCCCATTGACATCTACGCTGACACAGCACCGGTGCCACACACACTCACGCATTCCACCCACAGGGTTCTTCACACACACACACACACACACACACACACACACACACACACACACACACACACACACACACACACACACACACACACACACACACATACTTCAAATCCACAGTAAATACTGATGGAGGGGGGGGCACAGAATGAGGCAGACGATCACTGCATTGTTTACATAAGGATTAATATAAATGTAATGCCAGGCAATTTCAGGGTTTCATTTGATCAGCTATCTCAAATGGAAGTTTACGCATCCGCAGCTTTTCCGAACAGCAATCTCTCTGGAGCAGAGCCCCATGGGTGAAACTTGGATGAATACTCAATGATAATAATGCTCTGGTCGTTCAACGGAGTGGATGCAGAGACAGAAAGAGACGTAGGGAGATAAGTTGGTGAAGAAGTTGAATGCTGAGCAGGTCCCGCCTGAGGGCTGTGAGCCAATATCCGTCACTGTGGCATTAATTATATTCTCTATTCATTAGAGCACACCCTGGGGACCGTAGTTATTAGACACGGCCCAATTAGGCCTACGGTGAGCTAACGATGCTGGGCAGGGGCGAGGGGCAGTGAGAAGAATAAGGAAACCTAGAGGGCTGCAGCAGTGCCTCTATTAGCCCCTTTTCAGGGAGTGGGAGGACGCAGAGCAGATGGAAGAAATTATGTAAGAGGAAATGTAATCTTACAAGCCATATCATCAAAAAAATCTATTTTTGTTGTTACTCTCTTTGAGTATACTGTGTGAGAGAGAAAATGAGTAGGTTTTATCTTCTGTGGAATGTTGATATGAAAGAAGGCTGTCGTCAAAGGATAAAGAGAAAGAATAAATTACAAAAAAAAACATTTCCCACACTGCTACTGCAATTTGCACCAGAAATAACCCTCTTCAGAGATAATAGTACAGTGACACACTGTGAAAGCATGAGGTTGATATGATGGACATGTGAATGTGTGTGTGTGTGTGTATCTTAGTTATACAAGGATTGTTTCATCTCATCGTGAAAACCCTTGTGCATACACTTCAGAGATTGCTCAGAGAAAGCTGCTTGGGAAAAGTTACTGTCCCATGAAAGACAATGACATCTTCTATTGCTCATTTTTATGGTCCCAGAAGGATATAGTGGAAGTGAGACCAAGTATTGAGGAGATAATACCTCATCTTTATGATTTTTGCGAAGCACTTCCAAATCCAGATGGGCATTAGCAGATGAGGAGAGCTTTACAGTCAGCTTTGCAGCCTGGCTACAGTGTGAAACTTTTTTAACTTCACATTTTGAAATGAAGTATACTTACTTAATAATAACTAGAGTTTTAGAACAAAATGTATTTTTTCAAAATAAGGAATCATGAGGTTGAACACAGAATCTGGATCAATTCCATTCAGTTCTCATCTTAGAACAATGCTTGAACAAAATATTGATCTACTAGTTGCTCACATCCTCTTCTTGTTGCTCAATATCTTCTCTCCCAGATTATCTCTCGTATCTGTCATGATGACTCTATGTGGATCCCTGGATCAGGCAAAGCACATAGGCTGTTATGGCTGGAGGTGAAGTGAATCAATGTATCAGCGCTTCTTTGATGCAGAGTCTTTTTCCATATAGTGTGTCCTTGGTTGATTAAACACATTGACTGGCCTGTCAGCAAGCTGGAGGGATAGCCCACTGCAGCTCTCTTCGTGGCACCACTTCTCCACTATCTCTGAGCCTTAGCTGAAGGCTACAAGGTTAGCGCAACACTGGGTGTAAGGTGCACAGCACAATACATTTTACATGTTTTCATCTCCTCCGTTTTCTCTCTTCTTGACCTTCTTACCGATGTTATTGACAGGAAACTTCCTTCTTCACATCCTACCTCCTCCAACCTCTATGGCTAAACAACCTAACTATCAATGACAATAAAAGACCCATTTCAATGCTAAATAGATATTCTGTAATTGCTTCGGCCTGCTCGCTGTCCACTACTGAATTAATCATTTCAGACCTCTAACTCTGCTTGACTTTAACTGTTTCTCTTTCTGTCTCTCTAACAACCTATGTCTCTCTGAGGGTAAGCTGATGCAATGATATCGATAACTCCCTGAGTACAGTGCATCCATGGGCTGATTATGCACTTTTCACTCCAATCTAATTCAACTAATGATCCAGGGATTTCATATTCATTAGGCAGCACACCATCATTTATCATTTCTCAGCTCCCAACATAAATAGTCCTATCGGCTTTGAGTAAATGAGAAGTAAGCAAAGGCAGAAACTAACTGTCTGGAACCTCAGAGGCATAATGCTCATATATACTGCAACAGGCGTAAAACCGGTATTTGCCTCACAGCATCATTATCTGGGTGTATTCCCTTAAAACCATCAATGCAGTAAAACCCATGGTGAATATACAGTAAGTGGCTGTTGTCACATATTCTTGTATGACAGACTGGAACTTGTTGCATCAACACATCTGGTCCCACTGGAAAGGTTAAGTGGAGAAATACCGCTCTGCTTCATTTAAAGGGGCACTGCAATGATTTTACAAAGTCAAAGGGAATTCTTGCATTATAGAGAGCAGCCCATCAAAACAGATGTATAATGTCTAATGTGGCTTTGTGGGAGCTCTATCAGGTCTTAGAAAATAACCCATAATGATGGCATCAGGGTTCAGCTTGGACTTGGAGACTAACATTTTATAATAGGAAGCCTGCATAACAAACTGGCTTCATGGGCTTTACAGTTTGTAGGCATTTACAAGACAGAGGGGGCCTTAAAAAGCTTCTATTAAAATTGTAATTTAACATTTTATGAATTTGCTGGATTATATATTGGATTATTTATTGAATTTAAAATAAATTGTTATTACGGTAAATTCTAATGTTAAGGTGTGCCTGAAGATGTATCTAAATGCCAAACTTCTGGTTGTATTAAAAGTATGCAAGCGATGATAACGATGACCTGATTTACCCTTTTAATTCAATCCTTGTGTTCAAATGTGTCCCGTTTTCTTTGCATTTTCCTTTTCATGTAAAGAAAAAAATCTTCCATCCATCGTTGATTGCCACTTATATCGTTGGAACAGCTTTTTGATCTCTGTGTTTTAATGCGCCACCCACACCAGCCGTTCAGTCAGCTAACACCACCATCATCATTCTAGTTTCATGGAAGAACAATACTACTAAATTGATAGAGTGCACCTTTAACATCATCCACGTGATTACTGTAGCATATTCCCTTGTTGCCCAATGGAACATTCATCATGTTTACTTTTCTTTAGGAAGTGTGATTTTTTGTTTTTTTTTTTGTTTCTTCTCTTCTGGATTTCAATTGAATGCATACATTATGTATTTCTTTTCTTGTGTAAAAGAGAGATTATGTATGATCTATGCAAATCTCTTTAATTGTTAAATTTAATAATCTCAGCTTTGATTTTAAGAAGCTTTTTCTTCCTTGTTTTCTCTCTTCACAATTCACCAGCTCAAACTGGTCTGGCCAGTGAACAGAAATTACCATCTTTTTCAGTTTCTTGTATCACTACAAACTGTACACTGATCTTCGAAGCATTCATATGTGGCCTTTACAAACACACATAGACATGCTGAAGAAACACATAGTGGATTAAAGATGGATTTGATACAGTGTTTGCTTTCGGTCGAGCCCTATGTTAATTGATCCCATTGATTCTGTCAGGCTGATCCAGAGCCTGCAGGCTGAGTGCCTCCCGCCCCCTTCTATTCACATCCGCACAGACCCCATACCCCTCAGCCAACACATACATACACACAGCATTTCACCAGTGCGACCTGCAGTATACAAATACATATTTCATAGATTGGTGAACTCCTATTTATTGTATTCCTGTCCAGTAATGCCCACACACTGCTCTGAAATTACTGTAATGGGGATTTCTGTTGTCTCAGCAAATTTCTGCTGCTATATGCATTCATTTATATGGATGAGCAATTGTAATGCAGTAAGAAGCTAGCCAGGAAATATGACATGTCATCTAGTAAACAACTTCACGCGACAACTGAAGAGATTAGCTCTACCAAAGCAGCACAACAGGAGTGAAGGTGAGGATCCATACTTGGCTTCTTCGTTCATGAGGTCACATTCAGGTCCAGAGATCAGGATGAGTGACACTGACTGACTGGCTGCTTATTGCTTGGTGCTAGGTTCAAACTGTCAGTGTCAGATGGCAGTTCTATTCCCTGTGTCGAGTATAAACTCCACACACACAAAAGGCTATAATTACAGTGCATTTAAGTCATGCATAAATGCAAAGGATTGTGCAGGATTGTCAGATTCGTCATAAGACGGTGCACAGATTAGGGTGCAGGGAGAGGTGGAAAATGAAATCTTTCAGATGCAGCCTGCTGTGATATTGCAAACTCTTGCTGCCCGCACACCAACACACATCCTTTTACCTGTACGGTATTTATTATACACACACATGTGTTGATGGATGCTTGTGTGGCTGGGGGGAGGGGGGCATTGCTCTCCCTCTGCTTCAGTGTGATGGGCAAGGCTACTCCCGTTCAACACCATCTCTAATTAAATGAAAAAGATCCAAGAAGCATTTCACTAAAGTACTGTGATTGTGATTCACAGTATATGCAGCAGAGGAACACAGTGCTGCTCCATCTTTTTGTCACCTGTTAAAATTTCTACAGCTGATAAATAGGGGTCATAATTACCCAGGGGAAGTCTGGGCCAGATATGCAAAGTGTTTGGCTCTCGCCCTCCTGTCCTGCTGGAAGAAAAGAGGAGAAAGAGGGGACGAAGGATAGAAGAAAATGGAGAAAGCAGGATGGAAGGACAAAATGAAGGAAAAGGAAAGGAAACAACATTAAGGGAAGGACGTGCACTTGTACGCTACTGTAGGTGGAGCTGCCAATGGACCTGGCAGAGCAGCAGATCTTAATCGAGCAGATTAGATTTATTCCTCTACAATATAATCTAGACAGTGAGCTGGGGCATTGATGTACAGTCATAGCGGGGCAGAGAAGAGCCATGTTCAGAGATTGTTTCTAATGAGCTCACCCATGTTGAAGTGCAAAGTAGGGTGACATTAATTCTTAATGGGAGCATTAAAAGCTTAGTTAATGGAGAATAGTGAGCATTTGTGATTAACTGGCCAAATTAATAATAAGTGTCACATTAATACTTTGCTGAACTCAAGCTTTGTCCCTTTCTGCTACACAGGGCTTTTCAGATGCTAGCAGAATGACATACATGAAGTGAAATACAATTCAGAATGTGTCTACTGAGAAAATGAGCACATCAAACATCTTACAGGGTAATCTGGCAGTATTCTGTATTTTTCTTATTGTCAAAAAATCCTATGAAAAGACCAAAAGCAACAATTCATTCGTCCATTTCTCCATACTTTCCAACTTATACTCTACACCTGTGGCGCAGGTGGTAGAGCAGTCGTCCACCAATTGAAAAATTGGTGGTTTGATTCCAGCCTCCTCCAGTCCACATGTCGATGTGTGCTCGGGCAAGATACTCCTGTTGCTGTGCCAACAGTGTGTGCATGTGTATGAATGAGTTTCCTCCTGATGAGCAGGTTGGCACTCTGCGTGGTAGCTACTGCCATCAGGGTATGAATGGGTGAATGTGACCTGTAGTGTAAAAAGTGCTTTGAGTGGTCATAAGACTAGAAAAGTTCTGTATAAGTACAGTCCATTTACCTTATTTGACCCTGACCATTTTCCCCCAAACATCACAGCATATCGTTTTTTTGATGTTGTTGTTTGGTTTTCTAAAGGCCAAAACTCTGTCTAAAGCAGCTGGAGATTGCAATTTTTAGCAAACATTTCTTTTTATCTGTTGATTTATACAAATGTGGTACACTATTTTTAGATGTGTTGCGTAGAAGAGTTATGCACAATTACATGTGATCAATATCAGTTAAGAAGTAGTGTTTGCTTTATCTGTGCATTTATCTTAATCTTTCGAATGAACTGGCCACTTAATTGATTTTCTATTTGCCTTCCTCCACCCAGTGCCAAACTTTTCTGATAAAATACTGCAAGCAGCTGAGATCCCCCGAGCTCATTCAAGAAAAAACATCACATATTTTCTTCATTGTTAAACAACAACCTCTTTTTTTCTGAAGAATTTTCATGTTAATATTGCCAACAGGGGAAGGCTCAGCATGCCATCAGATGCTTAATTAAAAAACCTTTTATATTATTGACAGCTTCCGCATTTAAAATGACCTTCGGTTGCTTGGGTCTGAATGCTAACTCATTCTTTTTTGGAGGACACAAATTATTTATGCCATGTCTCTTTATCTCTCATTGCTTCTTGCATTCTTATGTGTTGCACGCAGATCAGCTATTACATTTTATATATTGAAAGATATCATTTATGTGACATTGTGCCATGCATAGGAAATAACTTTGACATGTAGGGCTGCTCTTTGATTTGCTAGTCAGATCACTGAAATATAATTCTACTGTGCTGGTCCCATAAGACCAGTATCAAAAGTGTTAAGCAGAATTGTGAATCCAGGTTTGCATGCATGCAGCCCTTCATGTGTAGCACTTCTGTTTGTGGTTCACCAGGGTGTACACTTTCACTTACAGACTCACCCATAGTCATGCAATACAGACACGTACATGCCAGTTCTGATTTATTTTGATAGATCTTAGTTGAGACGTACAGAAATACATTCAGCGGCTGAACCTGGAACTGTTCAGTCAGATTCAATCCTTGACTCTGGATGAGTCTGTCAAGCTTTTGAAGCTGGGGACTAAACAGGTGATACAATTGTTAGCATTAGAGTGACTCTGCAGAGGGACAAAGTGCTAAAAAGCCAAACTTGTTCCAATCCAGTTCCCAAACCCACACTCTGTCCTTTTAGCGTGAGTGGCAGTAACCCAGGAGAACTATCTACCTCTCAGTCATCCTCACTCTGTGGGACACTCTCTATTCCCCTCCACGATGTCCTGTTAGACCAAAAATCAATCCCCCCGTGGAGCAGCAGCCCATTTGTCCTTCGCTTTGACAGAGGCTTGGGTCAATAAAGGCACTGCATCGCTACTGTCTCATTGGGCCTCCCAGCAAAGCCTCTGCTTGGCACAGCAATACTCTGACTGGCATCCATGATAGATGGCACAGGCATGTGAGTGGAATCACTGGAGCAAGTCGAAGCCACCAGGCAGCACTGACACATTTTGTTGCCTTTCCTGCTTTTATCTCATGGTGGAGCATCAGATGGGTAAATGACAGCAACTTTGACTCAGCGCTCTGGATTCCACAGTACACACTTTTTTCACTGGATGAAAAGCTGTTTCCTGTTATCTACTGTTAGCATATTTTGAATTAATTGAGTGAGTCATTTTTCACAGAAACAATTTGTTTTTGACAATGATCTTTTTCACTGTGACTTGAAGTACCACCACATTGTTAGTTAGTTTTATTTTCATGCCATGCCAAACATTTGGTAAGACATCATATCAACCATCAAAACTATTACAACATGAAAAATGAATGTTGAAAGTTTCAAATATATTGCACCAGTTAACAGAAGAAAGAAAAGAAGCATGAAATCTACCCCAATACGTTTTTTCCCTCATCTCCTGGAATAACTTTAAAGTTTTTTAAGTAAATACAGTAGCCAATTCAGTCTTTGTGCATCATCCATGTTTAAGAACTTTCTATTTCGGTTTTCAGGATGGCCCTGTCAGTCAGTCAGACAATCTGGACCAAAATAGTCGAAATATTTCAGACCAGTGACGTAAGTTTGTAATGACAGGCCTCCATGCTGATTTTTTTTTTACAGCCCTATTCACTGCGAGATGCATTCCAAGTAGCCTTATCTGTACTCTCTGTTTAGTGCTAGCATATAAACCTAAAGTTCTGATTAACAGTATATCTGCTAAACATCAGTTCATCATTGTAATTGTGAGCATGTTTGCATGGGATGAGTGTTTAAGTCAACACAGTGCATGAATACAGCCTCACAAGGTGCTAACACATCAAAACCAATAAACATTCAAATATATAGTAAAGAGTAGTATTAGTAGAAGACGAAAATGAATGCCACAAATGTGAAATCTATCCTGATAAAGGTCTTTTTTCCTCATCTTGCAGGTTTCCTCCAAGTAACTGACTATCTTATAAGCTTTGTTTTCACATTTGAATAGCCTTCTGGGTATTTGTGCATCATCTAGGTTCTTATCTTGCAAAACAAAACGGTTATGTACGTCCCACTAAAGGAAAGGACATAGTGATGCAGACAGTTTTTACTGATAAAGGTGCAGGAGTTTCTATTTGCCTTCAACCTCTTAACATCAACTATGAAAGATCCTAATCAGCTGTAGAGCAGTGTATTTTCATGAGCCGCTACACCGCAGCTCTTATCTTTTACCCCGCTGCACCTATATCTCAGACAAGTTCTTTACCACAAGTGGCCTTGAATCTCTTGGACTCGGTTGGCGGAGGAGGATGAGTAGCAAACGAGGTTGTCAAATTAATTTTCTTAGTGTTAATAAAAGACAGCTTAGCCTGACTAAGAGGAACATAATTAACAAAAATCCTTTAATTTGCTTGATTGTCCCTTGGATGAACATGTGATTTACTAATTAACCTGTTGCAGCCTGCTTCCCTCAATCCCAGTAATGAGCTGACTGGTGTATGCAATCAGCCTGACCCTATCATTATTTGTCATGAATAAATGTATGCATTACCATTATTATCAATTACATGTCCTGCAATATATAATCATGCAGAAATTATGCATATGTATCCAGCTTCCCACCTATTAGTTCCTTCTTGAATTGCTCATTTGAAAACATAGGACAACAGCTCAGCTCACAGAAAACTGCCTCTCAGCACACAATAGACATAGACACACAACACAAATAGGCTACAGACATTAACACATACTTCTTCCCCTGAGTGGAGTTTCCCAGATTCTCCAAATGATGTCAAAACAAAACAACATGTCAACTGAGTAAACTTTTTGAACACTGCACCTCCCGCTGTGTGAGATTTAACAGTTACCCACAGTGGGACAAACCCTCTTTAACATAAATCTACAACAGTTTGTCAGTGTCACTTCCTATTCTTCTAGCTGTGCATCATGTGGTCTACTTCCTCTTTTGCTGCGTATCAATACTGACGACACTATTTACTTTCCCCCACATGCTTTGCGAAGGCTTTGTGAAGAGGAACTTCTGTGTGTGTGTCTGTGTGTGTATCGCAGCATTTTCATTTTGTTTTTAGACTTAACAAGGATTTGATCAGTCATGGATGGAGATGTGCTGTCTTTGTCGTCTTTCTCATCATTATCAGCAGCAGCAGAAACAGAGAAAGATTCTCCACCTAAAAGTGACAGCAGCCTCCCTCAGAGCCACAAGGAACATAAATCAGATGAAGAATTATGGTATGTATGATCTATGTTTCTACTTTATATACATCTGTGGACACAAAAAAGCTATATCTTAGTGTAATCCATAATATTCTAGTTCAACAACTACCATCAAGTAAAATTAACATCTCTTTGACTCAGAATCAACAGAAGTTAAGCATAATACACTAAGAACAAAGGTAGTGATTGATTGTAGGCCTATTGTATTATATGGTACAGAAGTTCCTGTAATTGTGTCTAGCCCATATTTTCAGCAGGCTGCCTTAAACTTAGGCCGAAGTGACATGGGTATGTTTCATGTTACAGCAGTCTCATCATTATTGGTAATCAGTGAAATTCTGCTGTGAAACCCACAGTATAAAGAAATTGTCTGATTGATCACGTTTTTACAGCTGCTCAGATAGTTTTATTAAAGAAAGTAATTTGTTCAAGAGGTGGAGGAGGAATAAAGAGTGACTGCGGAGTTTCCCCTGAGGTCGTAACGTTGTATCTCACAAAGAAATTAGATCACTTGATTATTTCATATCAGTTGTGTAAAAAAGGTAATAAAACATGGTCAAATACATAATTCTGAGCCATAAACTTGAAATTGGGTTTGTATTCTGGTTCACACTTTTTATTTAAGTAGTCATACAAATAGTCATAGTTGTTAATGTGGACATGTTTGGTGAATGCCGTGACATCACTACCTAAACAAGTGATCAGTCAGCTTTAAATAATGTTGAAATAGTGAAACCCCACACTTCTCTCTCTGACTGTAACCACCAACCAGTTACAGTCCGAGATACAACTAGAGTGATATTTTGTCAAAGTTGCCAGAAGCAAAAGAAAGAGGTATTATCTTCTTAACATATGTCGTGACAGTGAATTACCATATTGCTGTAGGAAGCAGTGGCATTTTGGTGTCCTTCCAAGACGGCATACGATTGAAAACTTTGTGAAACTGGGTCACACAGTGTATATCAACTGTCAGAAAAACTAAAAGAGAAAAATGCTCTGTAGCAGGGAGACAAGCAGCATGGTGTGGTCCCAACAGGACGACTGAATACACAGTGCTGACGTGCCAAGATAGGGTATTGGACATGGATATGTTAGCATTTTGTGCTCATATTGGCCTTTAAAATGGGGCTTCATTTCATTTCATTTAGTTTTATTTAATCCCCTGCCTACATCCCACTCTTACCAAACTGTGAACTTCTTGTAACTGTTGTGAAACCCACAGTGTAGATAAATGATGTGCTCGATCATGTTTTTAGAGCTGCTCAAAGGTTTTATTATGGAAAGCCGTTTGCTCAAGAGGAGGAGGAAGAATAAAGAGTCACCGTGGAGTTTCCTATGAGGTCATAAAGATGTATCTCACAAAAGAAACGAGATCACTTTATGATTTCATAACACTGACAATCGATATGGGTATGTTGTGCTCATAGTGGCCTCTAAAATGAGGCCCCATTTCAGTTAATTTTGTTTCATTTCATTTTCTGCTTTCATCCCACACCCAAAACAGCAGAACTGTTAGGTCGGTGTGGATGAATAACTCGTTATTGACCATAAACAGCCTTGACTAAAGCTGTTTTTTGTGTTGTGGAGCCCAGAGGGACGACAGATAGTGCGAAGTGCAGATTTAGACAAATACCATAATTTGACTCTGGGTTTTGATTATGGTTTCACACAAACAGTAATAAACAGCATCTCCAGAAAATATCACTGTATTTTGTGGAGAACATATCCTTGCTCTAGGTTAACGTATTGCCTGAAATTACCAGCTTTTCAGGAAGTAAGGAAAACACCCTTGTTTCTAGCTTGTTAACGACACATTTTTAATGTTATCCAGCGGCAAGTTTTCTTTAAGAAATAGCCAATATTCAGGGAAATATGCTTACTTGCTTTCTTGCTGACAGTTAGATGATAAGGTCAATACTGCTCTTGTGTGTAGGATAAATAGGAAGCTACAGCTAGAAACCAGTTAGCTTAGCTTAGCATAAATACTGGAAACAGTGGTAAACCATTAACTGTATTGCAAGGCAACAAAATCCTCTCACAAGCAACTCTAAAACTCACTTTAATGTCAGATAGAGCCCAAATAGCTTTTCCTCCTGTTTGCAGTCTTCATGCTAACGTAAATTAACCACCTGCTGGTTCTCAAAATGTTCAAGTATTCTTTCAAACTTAATCCCACTAATCCCGCTTTTCATTGATCCCACAGGGGTACTGTGTTATGAAATCTGCTGGACCTGGTAGTACAAAGTCAAATATACAGCATACAACCTGCAAATAATTAGCTCGTTATATGTGATTTCAGCATTAAAAAGACAGACATTTTTCCCATTTCTACTGCCTTGACCTGGCAGCACAGCTCTATGAAATTGTATAACACCATTTTTCACATAGTGGGACAGTGCACGTAAGTGGATGAAAGCATGTGTTTGCGGGGGAGTCTAGCCTTAAGGGCGATGAGAGGTGATCGCAGATTGGATTCTTTGTAGTACTCAGCTCTGTGAGCAGTCCTGCGGTACGTTTTGTGTGAAGAAGCCCCGGGGGCTACATGTAGAGTTATGTTGTGTGCTCTTCCATAAACAGATTGCCCTCTGGGTTTTAAATCCCTGTTCCCTTCCTGTCAGCTATTCCTTTTAGATGAGACCTCCCAACAGGGCTGGTGTATAGAAAGCTAGTTTGACTAATTAACCTGCAAATATTTGCTTTCTGGTATTGTCCACTGGTTCCAAAGAAATCAACATTTTCCACAGCTCATCACCCCACTGTTTCTAGAGGCCATCGATACACAAATACATGTGATAGTAAACAGACAGTTTGATTGGCCAGGAAAGCAGATGCAGAGAAATGCACCACTCTGTGTGCGTGTGCATGTGCGTGTGTGTGTGTGTGTGTCGGAGTGTGTTGGAGTGTCTTGAGTGCATAATATGACTGTGCATGCATGTGTGTGTGTGGGTGTGAATAATAGCTCCATTTTTATTCTCTGTAAGTGCACTCTATGTGAGTGGGTGTTCAAAAGTACCCTGACGTTCTTTTGTGCGTACATTTGTTTGCTTATTAATGAAAATCCTCTTCTAATGTTCTTCATCATTATAACTTTATTTATCTGTATGTGTGTATGTTCAAATTGTGTCTCTGTATTGGTGTGTGTGAAGGACAGAGGATGTGAATCCTGCGGGTGAAAGGCTGCTGTCAGCGGAGGAGCAGGTCACTCTGATCACTGAGAGTATGACAGTCACCTCCACTGACCAAGAGAAACTGCTGCTGCTAAACAGGAACACTGAGCTCCGCAGAGTCAACAAAGAGGTACAACATCAACCTTAAGCTAGTGCAGACTCTGTGCAGTGCCACATTTGTATTGCTGATCTTGGCAATAACATTTAGTTCTCTCCGAAAACCAGAGGACCGTGGGCGTTATGTGAAAACTGCTGGAAAGGTGTGAAGAATTGTCATGAAAGTTACATTTTTCACAATTATACAACCCTTGCTTCCAGATTTTAATTTGATGCTGCTTAATGAAAACGAGACAAGGGAAAATAATTCTCTCAAGTGATCTAAAATGTAATGTATTTAGAGAGTGAGCATGTACCGAAGTGTCTCACCTCACTGGCCTGAATTCACTACCTGATGCCTATGTTGTGGCACTGATGACTATATGATGATAATGATGATGTGTTACAGCTGATGAAGCTGAATGAGGACTGGGACCAGGTTTATCGCAGTGCCACACTGAGTTTGCAGCACAGACTGGAGACTTTTGAGCTGGAGAACTCTGCCATCAAACAGCTGAACAGCAGACTGCTGCTCAAAGTGGAGCACCAACAGGTAAACACCTGCAAATACTTACACATAGGGAGATATTGTATGTACACACAGTACTGACCCTAAAAGGTGGGTGTTAAGACATTTGGGGAATTTCCTAAACTGTGGGTTATTGTCTTGTTGGTATAGATGGTGGTAGATAACCCACATATGCTGTTTACTTATTGCAGAGCGCGAAGGAGTATTATGAGCAGGCACTAATGCAGGAGCTGAAAAAAAACCAAGAGCTGCAAGAATACATCAGGCTGCTGGAGAGCAGATTGCACCACCCAGAAAGAGACTTCACACCTCCCAAACAGGTATTGTACCTGTGTGTTGGTCTGTTTAACTGTCTGCAACTTTATCCATTATCATCTCTTTTAATATTGTCTGAGCTATGACTTGAATATTGTTCATCAATTTGTGTTGTGTCTTTACTAAAGGGAAGCTTCAGTACAATAGTACGCAGTCCTGTGTCATGCCCCGCCATTAATCCTCCTGAAGGTCCCGACCTGTCACCCAGCCACGTCGCTGGATACAACCCTTCATCCTCCTTTTTTCCAGCTTCTTCCAATTCAGAGTCATGGCTGCGGGGAAAAAGCCAGAGCAGCAGTACCCCACTGGGAGCACCAGGAGACTCCCAGCAAGAGGTTCAGGATCTAAAAGAGCAGCTGGAGGCACTGAGATGTCAGGTGGGCTGTTTTCTTCAGTACAGCATCAAAAATGTTCCCATTTCTCATGTGATGAGAGCAGAACTGATGTCAACTCATTGTTGCCGGGGAAAGATCTCCTCAGTGTTGTAAAATGAGACAGGCATTAGATGGTGAACTGCACCACCAAGTGGTTGCTCTGTTCTGCTCTGTACTGTCAGTTCCTGTTATGCTCTAAGCAAATATCAGAGATATTGTGATCAGAAAATATGAATTTGGTATCACCTCACCACCATATTGATATCTATCATATTAATGCAGACCCAGATTTATGAGGCTGAATATGAGACGGAGCATAACGACCACAAACACACCATGCAAGAGAACCGGAGGCTGAGGAGGAAGAGGGAGGAGATGCGCCAACAGGTGGCACTACTGCAAGAGCAGGTAGTTGTTTGCACACACACACACAGACACACACACAGACAGAGTACACTCTCTTCCATGGGCCTGTGCACATTTATACGTAATTGTGTCCATATCTGGCGTTTAAACCTCACAATAACAAAACATTTGTGCAAGACAGTTTGAAAGTGACAGTGCACTAGATTATTTTGTCAATGGCATCTGTTGCCTAGAGACATCAACACCATGTTAGCACCATGTCAGATTTCTGCATTAATTACACAGTCTCATGGAGCCTTGTTTAACAAATAAATCCATGCAGGGACAGATGACATATTTTCACAACAGCAAATTCCTTCATGTTTTCTCACTGGAGTCTCATATGTTTAAATGAGTCTGTCTGTGGTTCTGACATTGCTACAGCTCAAGGTTTATGAGGATGACTTTCGACGGGAGCGGTCTGACAAACAGATGCTGCAACGGCTGCTGTTGAAGAAAACGCCTCCAAACAAGGACCCTGTGCTTATCCACCGCTGCAATAATGAGAAACAACCACTAGGAGGAGACAAGAGGACACAAAGTGGAGACAGAGCTTATCCTCAAAGAAAACAGCACCACCCACTCTGCCCCAAGCACCCAAATAGGGAAAAAGAGTCAAACTAAGAGGGAGAAAATTAGAATCATTAATATGTCAGAAACTCTCGCACAAAGATTTGTATTATCTTATGAAAACCATCATAGCATCATTACAGAGGCCCTCCAGGGAGTCTGCTGGACTCTAAATGCAATTTTAGCACTCTAATTTCAGTTGTCTGTCACACTGTGTTACAGCACTCGTATCTGATTAACTTTGAAAAAGAAAAAAAAAAAGTATATAGTTATATTTTAAAGTAGCCCTCCTTAAAAAATCTGGGGTGACATGCAATGTTTTCTCTTTAAGGCTTCTGTTTGAAAAACTTCATGAAAATGAAGAAATATTATAGTTAAATTGTAGATTATTGTCTACATTGTGTTCTGTATATTATCGATACAGAAGCAGTTACCAATATTGGCACTTATATCTATTTAATATATGTGATATGTCTCTTTCTAATAATTATCTTTCTCTTAATGTTTTTTTTTCTCTGACTTGGATAGTAAGTTGTTACATTTGAAAAAGCAATATATATTCATAATAATAAAGTAAATTGTAAGAACTGATCTCAGCTTTCTTGCAATTTATTACTTTCTTTATTATCTTTATGACAGATGGAAGCTACCCATATTTATCACTTTATTTATGATATTTGTTTATATGTTTTCTCTTTGTTATACAAGTTAACCTCGATAGAACAACGGAAACCACAATAAAAAACATGGAAGTTGGACTTTGTCAAATATACAGGAAGCTATTCAGTGGAAGTTCCCCTGAACAGCTTCTAAGGAGCTGGGTTTTGTCTCTTCGCGTGTAGTTAATGTTAGATCTGTCACCGAAGGGTCAATGGTCCACATCTGAACTGAGACTACTGACACACATAATCACACATCAGAAGTTATTAATGGGTGACTCAGAGTTTTTCCTCTAAGAATGATGTGTTCCTGTAAAAGACTAAGATTTCTTAACCTTTCTTTGTACTGAAACACATGGAGTGTGTTTTATAAAACAATCTATTTATAGTAATCTATTAAATTGTGTTAATTTAGTAATTCATTTATGAATTAATCTGATGCACAGACAGTATAATGTAAGAATGACGTCATGTGGCAGCAGCTGGGTGACACAATAAACATACCAGGCAGCTTATCTCTGAAGGAAGATGATGCTGTTGGGTCTTTTTTTGTTTTTTGTTTTTTGTTTCTGTTTTTATTACCACACACATACAATAGAGGTTCACCATTCACAGAAGGAAGTTGATAACATGTGTATATGGTTCCCAGCATCTCCCTTCTTCCCTAATTATAAATGAAAATAAAGATGCGTATTAAGTAACAGGGCTGTTTTGTTTTCTTTACTGTTTTATTTGCTTTTAATCCCATTTACACAGAATAGCATAGACATGTCAGCACTGTTATAATCATATACATAAAGTATCAGTAAACATTTTAGAAACACTTTCTTATTCAAGGGAATAGGAAGGTGGTTCCAACTTTTTAGTGTTCCTGTATGTAGAAATGTAAAAAGGAAAAACCAGTGTCCATTCATTTAAAAAGGAGACCATTAGGATTTCCCCTCTTGTTATTGATTCTTTTCCAGCTCTGTTCACACACATGAACTCACACACTCACTGCACACAATTTGAAATGTGTCTTTGTCTTGTGATCAATCATCATTCCTTCATTCTCTTGAACTTCTGACAAGGAAAGAAAAAGTTGAATATTAGGTTGTGATGATTGGAAAAGTTAGCCTGACAGAATAATGAGTTACTGTGAACTCAAATGAATCATTCATATCAATTTCAGAAGACAGACAACGCCAAATATAGCTCCAGTGTCTGTAAATCAGTAAGGCTCTGCTTCCTAGTTGTAAAAGATGACGTTATTCCTGGGAATTGAAAAAACCCAAAGCCACGCTTTGATCTTGAAAAGAAAGGGTGTCATTTACTTAAGGTTGAAGAAGCTCTTTGAATGTCCCACTTCACCTAAAGTGCATAGCAGTGTATGTGTCATGGAGGCCTGGGTTTTCCTTTTCCCTATCTTTGGGACTAATGTTTAACCTAAATTTTAACATGATGTCAGATGACTGGAATTTCCGCCAGTCATTCTGGACAGTATATAATGCCTGCCTTAGGAGCTTGATAGCATCCAGTCTCATAGAGAGAGCAAGAGAGGACAAAAAGGTATGGAGCCAATCAAATACTTACTGTTACAATACTTATAATTAAGACTAATATACTTACATTATGGTTTTGCAAATTTTACTTAATAAAATAAGCATTTTATTGTATCTAAGAATATAATGTGTTCCGTATCTGTTAATACTGTATGCACCTTATACTCTTTCTTTTTTAGTATTCAAAATACCTATTTTATCATTCTATCCTGTGTGTTTTATTGAATGTGTGTGCTTGTTTTGGGGGATTGAATAAAGTTCTTTGAATTGAATTGAATGTCTTGCACTTGTGAAGGCAGATATTATGCTCCCAAGATCATGGAGGCTAAAGAAATATTTTAGCCTTCAACTTTTCCACTAAAACAAATCTGATACTGTTTTCCTGACTGGTTTTAAGAAACAGATTGTTTAACAAGGAGACTCTGAATGGACACATTAGACTTGTTTCAGTTGGGCACTGAGGTGTAGTCAGTAGGATTATATTAGTCGTGAAGGTCTGGAAGAACAAGATGGTGCTGAGTTATGACCCACCTAAATGTGGTTGGATGTTTTTCCCATCAGGTGGGCAGGGCATGCTTTATTTTTAAGTCTCCGTAAACAAGCTTAAGTTAAAATTGTCTTGACTACATAAATGGAAAACGCAGCCTTGGACAGAACATTTGCCATATTAAAACTTTATTTTCTCTCTCTGTTCTCGCCACCTTATAAATTTTGGGAGCAGAAAGCACGAGGCATCGACACTGAAGCAGTCCAATCGAGATGACTACAGCCACAATCAAACTGCAAGACACCTACAACATGCAGGGCTTCCTCTCAGCACTGCCTGTGTTGAATGAGACGGAGCTGAGGGAGGCCAGGCGTGGCTTCTCTGAGCTTGAGAAGGAATTTGGTAAGTAACACCAGAGGGTGGAGGGGTCTGAAGATGAGGAGCGAAAAGATGAGAAAGGACAGCTGAAAAAAAGTAGTTGAGAAATGAGTTAAAAAACCGGATATGATTAAGCTTTAGTATTGCATTACTTTTCACTTAATGGGAAGGTTATGTCTTCATGTGTATCTCCAGGTGAAGAGTACACCCAGTACAGCCTCCATAATGTTCACCTTCAGTATCCGTGGGTGATGGAGTTGACCAAACACCCTCGTCTCTTGCGAGTGATCACAGCCATCCTAGGCCCGGATGTCATCCTACTGGACTCCCGCTTTATCTGCAAATACCCAGCACTCACATCATCCGACACCGAGGAGAATAAAGAGGAGGAAAGCAAACCTGCAGTTGGAGAGAATAGACTGCCATATGTGGCCTGGCATCAGGATATGAGGTAGATTTACATGCTGAAGAAACAATAACAGATTTTTTTTATCTCGTAAAAGTGTTTTGTTTTGTTTCATCCAACTGTAATCATTGTGTTCACAGGTACTGGGGCATTGCTGGTGGCCCTGTTCTCTCTGTATGGCTCGCTTTGGATAACTCACTGAAAGAGAATGGTGCCCTTCAGGTTATCCCAGGTACCTCCGCTCTTCCATATTTATGCTTTTCATGCAGGTTTATACCTTAAGCCACCATCCTGGTGAGACTGTAGCTAAACAAATGCAGAGACGTCTCCATGAAATCCTTTACTTGACTCCCAACCAAGATGTCAACAATTTGCTTTACAACTGTCTTTTGGCTCCTGTAGGCAGCCACTGCTCTGGCATGTTGCCCCACCACCAGGCCATCCGCCCTGGAAACATGCTGACAGTCAATCAGGAGATCCCAGAGGAGCTGGTACAGAGTGAGGAGGCTGTGATTTGCCCCCTTTTAGCTGGGCAGATGTCTGTAAGTTTTTGAAGTTTTTTTTCGCTAAAGGTGACAGGGTTGAGCTCAATATAAAGAGAATTAATTATGATTTTAATCATTGTTTCAATAGATTCATGATGGATTCCTTGTCCATGCCAGTGATGCCAACACATCCCAGAGGAGGCGCTGTGGGTTTGTTATCCGTTATGTTTCCACCTGCGCTTACCCCATACAGGTAAAATGAGTACAAGTATAAATTAATTCTTATATTCTGTGCAGATTATAATTTCACAGTCTTGCACTTGCACTGTGTATTTATCTTTTTGTTCATTTCAGGATCCTGATCGTCCCAGGAAGTTTCATGCAACAATGTTGGCCAGTGGAACGGATCAGTTCAATCATTTCTCACACAAAAGCTCATGAAAACTTCTTGTATTCTTTCTGCTCACAAGAACAGTAACTTCAACACTTAACTTGAATATTTAACACTTGTCAATTCTATGTTACTGAATACGTAAATGTATTTTTAAAAAGAATACTTTTGTATGGTATAGTTTGTACATTTATATTGTAGTATTCAAATGTGTCAACTGTGATTAGATTATTATTAACCAAATTTTGTTTTGAAGTTCATAATGTTGGGACATTGTATTGTGCCATACATATTATAGGTTTATAGGTAAGTTGTTGGTTACATTAGTTCATTAGTTGTAATTGTAACTAACAAATAATGACTTTATCATGTTTGTGGTCTTTCAAATAAAGTGTTGACCTGGTAATTTTTGGTAATTCATGTTTTAACTATTTATAGATTATGCATCAATCATCTTTGTGACCCCTAAAATAAAGTCAGCCCCTCTGTTTATTTAGGCATCATGTATTTGGAAAAATTACAAATGTTAATTAAATCACCATTTTAGACCTTATATTAGTAACCAGTGATTCATTTAGGAAAATATGTAAACATATGCATGTTTTATGTATCACAAAGTACAGCTCAGAAACCATTTAAGGCTCACATTTTCATTGATAATTTAAAGCCAACAAAGTAAAATTTCCATATAACCATGTCACATTTATAAAGCAACGTGGTAAAGACAGAATACATCTGCACTGCTGTGAATTGTCAGTTTTAGCTTTTTAGCTAGTTTAAACTGCAAAGAAGACACCAACATAAATAATAACTCATGAAATATTGTGTTGAAATAACACATTTGAATTGTTGCATTAATTTATTAATTACTTTTTGTGCATTCCTGATAGATCATGAGATATTACATGAATGAATTCATGTATTTTATGCATGAAGTCATACATGGATTGATTATAATCATTGTACACTTACCACCATAAAGAGTTGTATCTAACTTAACATCTAACAATACTAAAATAATGTACATAAATGACAATAACTAAAATCGGAAAACAAAACTTTAAAAATGAGAAATGAAAACTGTATGTGCATTAGCGTGGCTGGAGCTCACCAGACAGAAATAACAACGAAGAGCAAAGAGCTACATTTATTTGATAGCTCTAGTTACTTTTTTAGATGAAGATTTGACTCAATGGATAATTTAACAAAAATAGTGATGCTGCTGACAGTGGCAGATCAACAGGATTGAAGTGTTCAACATATTTGAGTTTGCCAAAAGGGATGACATGACAATTGAAAAGATGATTGAAAAATGGGATGCTTACTGCTCCCCACAGAAGATAATAGTAACAATCTTATATTTAGATGTAAATATAGCCTAGAATGTTCCCGTAGTTGAACAGCAAAAAGGAAGAGTCAGTAGTTAAAACAAATTAAGTATTTCAAAATAAATGTATGCAGCAGCAAGACAAACAGGATTTCCAAATGCTGCACACAGGAAAATCTTCGAGCTGTTCTGTTATCAGCTGGAGCGACTTTGGAAGTCCCAAGCCCCTGCTCCATGAAATCAATTTTAATTTGCATGTGACTCCATTAAATCTGCATATTTCAATTGTCTTCTGAAAGCCAGATACCTTCAAAATCCCAGTGACCTGCCTATATTACATTCATACATTGATACTACTTAAATACATGTACAAACAGGTTAAATAATCAGTTCAAATCGGTTAAATTTCATTTTTTGACAGAGAATTATTTGATATATGCATTATATTTAAATAATTATTTTATTTTATTTTAGAATTGTTGACCACTGTACCAATGGTACTGTTAACTGTCCCAGTTACTGTACATTTCATTGAAGCTAATCATTCTATATGGATGGTGGGCAGGGGGGTTTTAATAGATGTGGTGTAGACTTGCATTCTCAATTGCTGGGTGGGAAGAAGCCTGAATCAGATAGAAGGCAATGTCTCCTCTTTAGCTTTACTTAATTTATACATTTGTATTTTGAGGATTCATTGGCTTGAATGTAAACACATACTGTATGTATGTTCTGTTTGATTTTTACCCCGTTTTTCTATAGATCGTGATTGTTCATAGATGTGTAGACATGGTTTTGCAGGCCTTTCTTGGCTATGAATGCCCTCTCTAGGGACTCCTTGTTTGTCAAGGTGATTGCCCTGAGAGATTTTTAAAATCTGTCCCAATTATTCTGAATGTCAGTCACTAGACTAGAAATAACATTGGAGTAAAGAGTGTACAGTTTTCCCGTTTCCATTTATTAAATTTAAAGATTAACAATCATTAGCACAGTCATGCAGTGCAGGCAAAGTATTTTGCAACCACTAAAAAATATAAATTTGATGTTTGAAATTAGTCAATACAAAAATCATCCCCACTTTTCCCTTTGCAAGTTAACTAGAATACAAATTACACCTAAATATTAATTTGTTTAAAAATATTACAGCATACAGAGAGACTGAAGAGAGAACAGAATGTAAATATTTTATCTACAGTAGAGTCCAAAAGTCTAAGACCCCATTTGAGTCAATGGGGACTTAGTGGATGTGTAATTATAGTGTACATGCATCAAGGCAAAAAATTATACAGTATGTTGAACATTTTTCAGTATGTTGATTTTGTCATCTATGATCTATTAATACATTTTATTTTACATTATGATTTTTTATTCCCATTTTGATTACATTTTCTTTTTCTGTTGTTGTTGTTATCCTGTATGTCTGTAAATGTTCACTGCAGCAGTGAGAGAACGGGGCTGCAGTCTTCAAGTCTGTCCAGCTCCTCCAAAACTTCAATCAGCCTCTCAACCTTCTCGGAGGTAAGCACCGTCCCCGCGTTGTTCCTGAACTTCTTCCTCAGGCTCTCATTGGTCAGTGGGTTGCGCCAGTGTCCGTAGAAGGTGTCACAGCGTCCCTTCAGGATGTCTCCCCCAACAAGTGTCACCTGGACTTCGCCATACATGCGGTTAAAATTAGCTGGGTTGTCATGGGGATGCTCCACATGAACACGGCTCAGCAGAGCGAGCAGGTCAGGGCGTGTCATGGCGGCGGGGGTGAAAGACTGCACAGTCACCTCACCGTCCAGGAGAGCACTGCAAGCATTAAACTGAAAAGAGTGGCGTGCCTGGTGCTCTGACTCAGGGAAAGGCCTGTTGATGTATTTAGAGTGGGGGACTCTGAGCAGGATATCCTGAACTTCAGCTGGGGACACAGTCCCATGGCCAGCCCCCACAAGAAGCTTATGGACTGAGGCTGCAGCATCTGCCACCCAGTGCATCCCCAGATGTGCAGGGAAGCGCTTGAAACCCATGTCCTGCTCCTCTAGCAGGAACATGTGACCTTCATCATTAGGTGAGCCCAAAGGCTGCGGCACGTAGTCTTCATAGAAAGCACTGAAGCCGGCTACCCCTGCGACAGCATCCAGGACCATTGGACTGGCCTCTAGGCCTCGAGAGGCCAGCAGAGCGGCCTCCAGTCCTAAACGTGAGGCATTGCCGATGTGGAGGGGTTTGGACTGAGTGGCAGCATTAGCCATTGGGGCTCCAGATAGAGAGGCAGCAATGGCCAAAGCATGACTGCAGCCGGAGTGATCCAAACCCAAGAGGCGAGCACAGGCTGCTGCACTTCCCATAGTCCCCACTACAGTGGGAGGGTGAAACCTGGTGATGAAGACAGAATGTTTTTGGTGAGGAGTTGGTAGCATTTAATTTAGTGACTAAAGGAGCAAAATGTGTGCTCTCTATCATTATGGCTACAATAGAGCTCCATACAAACAACTTCGTCTTTATGTTACTCTCCATATGCAGAGACAGCTTATTTCAGGGGTGTTTAAGGAAAAAGATTTTTAGTCATTTAAGTATTTGATGAGCAAGCAAATAATGTGGTGGATAATTTGACTCGTAAACACTTGGCAAAGGGAGCCCTCTGTGATATTCTCCTCCACATGGATAATTGTACTAACACTACCTACAGAGTCTCTGCTGTCCAGGAACATAAAAACACGCCTCATTGACACCACTAAGAGACTGCAAATTACACTGCTGACCTCTTTGCAACCACTCCAACATGTTCTCCCAAATTAAACGACCAAACATGTTATTTGACCATGCACACCAGGACGACCCACAGGAGCATTTTCTAATCTAGTGCCCTATTGCTTTTTGGGCTACTGACATTATGACCACTACAATAAGAATTGTTCACACATACAGTTAGTACGCTCCAAGTATTTATTATTATTACGTTTACCCTTTGTCCTGTTATCATGTTGACTTTATCAACAAACTGAATTATTATTGGGTCTTTATTTCATTATGATGCCTAATTGTTTTCTGGTAATGTATTATTTTCACACATGTTGTAAGTGACACTTCCCATAAATAAAGTGATAGGGGGTTACCGTGTTGTTTTTCTTGGGAGGTCAGTCTAATACTTGTCCTTCATACTAAATATAGAAATAAGCAAACCTGCAAACCCTATAGTGTAGCTAATATGCCTTAAAGTACCTATGTGTGATTTGACTCATGTTCTCAGGCACTAACCTCTTGGGGATGTTGTGGGCCTCATTAGAGAACCTCATCAGCCGGCCCTGGATCTCGATGCCAACATTAAAAGCCAGCAGGAAGTCTAGGCCACTGGGTTTGCTGCTAGTAGGCATCATGTCACAGAGAGCTAACACAGCAGGAAGGACCGCTCCTGAGGGATGAGTGGCAGGGTGCCATGTATCATCAAAGTCCATTGAGTGAGTCTGTAAAAAGTAAAACATTTTTAGTAATCTAAGAATAGTGTATCTACCATAGCATATATTATTATTAAGTGAGATGATTATCAAGTGATTTTGCATACATCTAGCAAGGACATGAGGTTCCTGTATTCAATGAAGTTAAACTGTAAACACTGCCTGTGTTTAAATAATGTGTTTTATGTTACAGCTTCACTGGCGTTGACTACTTAAAGCAAATGACACATCTGTTCCACCTATTTAGACTTTATTTATACTACTTATACCGCCACTCCATTGACAAAAGCTGCCAGTGTTGGGGAAAGCCTGGTGCTTTTGCGTCCATACACAGAGCTGATGTCATCACGGGCGTACATGTGCTGAAGGGAAAAGATAGAGATGTGTTAACACAAGTCACAGACTCAAAAATAATACTAGTGATAGATAATGAAAACACATTTAAAGAGAGAATTATTAGAAAATGGACTACAGAGAGACAAAACTGTGTTCAAGTCATGTAACTATATTTAGCATATTAATAACTAGTATTTATTCATCATCTTGTTTGCGAGCATACATTTGACTTGCAACTACTATTTGTATAAGGTCAGGCAATTGCTTTCATATATCCCACTGCTGTATCAGAAAAGACCTTTTTTTTAAAGTTATTTTTGTCTATTCTTTCACTTGTCTCACCTGGCAGTGCTGTAGGGCAAGTTCAAACACATCTGTAGTACTGCCAATCAGACCAACTCCAACGCTGTCCAGTACCATCCTTTTACTGCGGTGGAGGACTAAAGAGGACAAGTGCTGGGAATTCACTTCACTGATAAACTTCCCAAAACTGGCTGTAACAGTGTCCTCGGGGGCTGGGTGCTTCAAGACTGCAGGGGAAAATACAAGTAAAATGGTTAGAGTATATGTCTGTAATGTGATGAGGTATAACTAGTGATGCAACATTTGTTTGAAAGGTATGGAGTTTGAGAATGTATGTAATATCTCCATTGTGCTCGAAGTCTGGGTGACAGTGTTTTAATCTTCTTTGGACAAAAGAACAGACTCCAGTATACCACAAGTTTAACAATATAATCTTAAATCAAGGTCAATTACAAGTTTTATTTCTAGGGCTTCCAATTGCATTTTACAGTCTTCATAAAGAAAGTGAAGTTGTCTCAATTGTAATGGCAATGGAAGAAAACAAATTAGTATGTGGAGAGTAGCTTACGATAAATTATTCATCTGCATAACTGTTAATTCAAGAGCAACGATGAACTGTCACCTTCAAGAAGCAGAAGTTGATTTACCTTTCACTGCAGAATTATGCAGTCGCCTGATAGCCCATGCTGGATTAATGATTTTCTGTGGATCACAAGTATAAAGGGTTGAATACACCTAAGCTATGAGGAGAACATTTACTGCATTACCTCAGATCAGTTATTTTCCTGTGGACATGCACAGTGATTTTATGGTTTTCTTTGCCAGGCACAAATAAAGTTAGATTAGCCTTTTAGTGGACACTGGCATCACTATAACAAAATTGCTTTGCCTGTGTGCCTCTTATATTGATATTGATATATTAAATCTTATATATACATAAACACACATTTTTTGCAATGTTCCCTCAAATGTGGTTGTCAAAAACTTGTGACAAAGATATGTAATGGAGACATAATATTGTTATAGTTTCAAAATAAACGTTTCTATTTATAATGACTTCAGTGCACTGAAACAATAAACTTAACTGGGAATTTAATGATTACAAATAACTATAAATAACAAACAAAAAAAAAACTTTCATGAATATTTAACTTGATGTAAAAACATTGCTGCTTATATAACTTATAAAAAAAGTTGAATTATGGACCACATATATGCTGATACCGATATATCTGTGATAGACCAGTATCAACTGACCAATGTATCAGTCGGGCTCTAGTTGCCGGTGAGGTGGTGCTGCACTCTACAACACCTGAACAGGTGTAGCAGCAGTGTAAAATGCATGTAACCTGCTCATTCCCTCTTACATGTGTACCCGTTAAAAAAACCTACACAGTACATACCATTTAATGATATTAGAAATTTTAAAAATCTTCCAATAGATTGAATGTCAAATTCATGACCAAAAGTCTTCTTCACTAATCACTATTTATCTAACTAAAATAAATAAATATTCTGAATCTTTACCTGTATCTTGGACATCATGGCTTCAATAAGGTATTTTTGTTACACTCTTTTTCTTCTCTCTACACAGATCTCCTCTCTCTACTGTTCTTTAACTAGGTTCCTCCTCCTTTTTCTGTCAAGAGGTTCCGTCAAGATGACAGCTATGGTGAAAGGACGCCTATCTTATATAGCCTAGGACTTGGCAACAGCCAAAAATGCTTGCCTTGGAGGAACAAGGAAGGCCAAAAATACAGCATGAGTCAGCATCATCACCATCAAATGTTGAGAGGGACAAAAGTTTGGAATTAATTTTTTAGATATGAGACACAATCATGTCTTTCTTACAGGACTATAGGCTCCTCCTAAAACCAGATAAGTCTTATCCATGACAAACAAGCATCCCTACTTCAGAACAGCTCAAGACTTCATCTATCCAAGCATATTGACCAAGTAAGACTTTATATTTTGTTAGCACAACTTAACATTTGTTTCAAACAAGCTTCAAAATGATCAATAGTGGTGGTGGTTAAACTGATGAGTATATATTTACATTTAAAGTTATTTTTGAAATTAACATGAATACAAGTATCACTATAAAACTTTGAAAAGACTCATTAACTGTTTTTTAATATACACTATCCTTGTCCTGATATGAGTGTTTTTGCTGTGGCAGAAAGCATTTATTTATGCAGACAGCTGCTGTTTTTGAGTCATGTTAACAGGATACTTGGTTGGTTTGGTTGATATATTATAATTCTGTATAATACTATGCGTCTTTGGAAAGGAATTTACAGCAATAGATCAATAAGGTATAGGATTGTATTGCACTACATTTTAAATATATACAAATTTTATTAATTCATGTAATTTCTAATGTAATTTTTTATTTTTACATTTTTACATCCTTTGCCAGTTGTTTCAGCAAAACTACAATTTCACAACAAAGAGACTATGACTACATCAGATGGTTTTCCAGCCAGTTTCTATGGTGAGCCAGGAGTTTTGGGCATGTTATCCAATGGGATCAGTGCATTCCTTGTACTTCTACAGAACTTCAGTAGAGCACACACTGGCATTGCACCACAAGGGGTAGAGAACATACTTGCAGGTAAGAACTGTACTAACTGTGCAAGAAAAATAGAATTAATATTGCAAAATTGTCTTATTTTAATTCACAACACCTTTTACAGGTGTTCATATCATCCTGATTGGTGGTCTATGCCAACTGGTGGCCGGCCTGCTTTCCTTCCGAAAATATGATCATCTGAGTGGCACTGCCTTCATTGGCTATGCTGCTCTTTGGGGCAGTTTTGGGGCCACTCGGATCTACTTTGGTGCAGTAACTGAACCTCCCACAGCAATGTTGAACAACATGTCGGTGTCCACTAACATGACAGACTACATGCTGCTGAATGCTACCACAGAGATCCCACTTTGTCATTTATGTCTCAGCAAAAAAGAGTCAGCTATCGCTGGCCTTGTCCCCTATATCCTTCTGTCCTTTCTCCTTGCCTTCTGCTCTGCCACAGTCAACTACATCATGCCTTTTGTTTTTGGGGCCATCACTGCCACTTTAATTTTTGAAGCAGTGGCTCTGGTTGCAAGTTCTTGGGCTCTGGTGGTTTCCGGGATTCTTGAGTTGCTCATTCTGATCTTCGCCATCTATGGTTCAGCTGCTCTGCTTGTCAAAGGTCTGACTCAGCGTCTGGCCCTCAAAGGCTTCGGGACCCCCCTCTTTAATGTTCTGCTGCTTGGTACCGCCAACTCCTCAAGCACACAAAGCAGTGGCCAAGAGAAGAAGAAAAACACAAAGTACGCAGAACCAATGGCATTGGGTTTCTTCTGTGACACTGTTGCACCCTTCATCTTCGCCTTCTACAGCTTTGGGTACATGAAGTCCTTTGGCTTGGGAGCTGTATGGGTGTCAATCATCTCAGTTGCCCAGCTGTTCTCCAGCTACTACGCCCATCTGCGCCAAGATTGCTACCACACTACAAAGTTTGGTCTTCATGCCACATATTGGCTGATCAAAGCTTGGGATGAGTTTGTGGCCTCTGCTCTGATTGTGGAGGACAGTGAAGTGACCTCAGGGAGGGAAATGATGGTGGGGAACTGGTTCTTTGTGGTGGCAGCATTGGTGCTCTGTTGTGGAAGCCTGAACATGGATGTCCTGGAGTTGATCCACAACTTGCTCTTTGTCCTGCTCACAGTTTCCACAATTCCCCAGATCCCTATCCAGGGATACTACATCTTCTTTGGTGTAGCTTGCTCTCTCTTCTCTGCAGCCTCCCTATATGGTACCTTCTCACGTCTCATCAACACCATCGCAGAGAAGTCTCTCATCCCTGTGGGACCACAGCCCATCTCGAGTGACCAGCTAAAGAAGGCTTTGACATGTGGCAGGTCTAAACAGGAAGACCAGGAGGTGTTTTTCCAAACTGACCAGACTTCAGATGCCCTGTTCTACCTGTCAAATGGGGTTGCAGCTCTCTCAGCTCTTCATGCTGCTGTTTCCAGTACAAACCCCTCTTTCCTCCATCTGACTATCCCCTGGGTCCTCATCTCAGGAGCTATCATCCAGGCCTACGTCAGTCGGCTGCAAGTCACAGGAGCAGGCCGGTTTGGATCAGTCATGTCTTCCATCTATGTGGCAGTATGGGCCACGTGGACGTGGTTTAGGTTTGCAGGTACAGCAGTACAAACATGTGATTCAATGTAGATTTGTTTTTGACTAATTTACACAAAATTCTGATCCCAAATTTTTCATTTCTAGGTAACCTGCTTCAGCTTTCCACAGGTGCTGCTTACGGTTTTACAGCAGGAGCCATTGCTTTCCTCGTTATTAATGCCTTCCTCATGCTGATTGGTAAGGTTAACCACATTATTTTTGTAATTGTTGGTTTTCTCATTTTTTTGACCCAGATGTAATTGCTTCCACTGTTTATGTCAGCTGCCTATAGGAACCTGGTTTTGCTGTTTCTAACTGCATTCATGGAGGTCGTACTGGTCTGTTTCCTGCTTTCCACCCTGCAGCGACTGCCATACCAGCTGGAGAGTAAGTATATATATGTTTTTAAACTGTATAGTTCTACTTAAATTATTTCTGTAAAATATAACTGTAGTTATTTAAACATTATTATAACATTTTCCTCACAGTGGCCATGCTTGCTATACTTTCCATAATTTGTATATATGGAGCTTTGGCATCATTGGTGAATTGTGTCTTCTCTCAGAGACTTCTACCTATGGGTCCTGCTTTATTGAAGGTAACTAATCAAGAGACTCCTATTGTATTGTATTCTTCGGTACATTATTTTGGTCTGTTTACTTGATGAACATCTCCCTGCTTTATGGCCTCACACAGAAAGAAGTGAAGCAGGAGACTGCTCCAGAACTACCTTGTCCTGTGGCTAACTCTCGACTTACCAGTGGTCTTGTGAAGATTGCTGGTCTTCTGGAGGAAGGGGGAGTATGTGGCGTTCCCACAGATACTGTGTATGCCCTGGCTGCATCCTGCAAGAACCCTCAGGCGATAGAGAAAATCTATAACATTAAAGTAAGAATGAAAAGTTTCATATGAGACATGTCCAATTCAATCTCAACATTTTGTACATGATGTGAAACTCATTAACCTGTTTTCTATGACTTGATAGGACAGACCAGCAGAGAAGCCCATCTGTATTTGCATTTCTAGTGTGGAACAGCTGGTGGCAGCCAAACCTCCCTTTAGTCCTCTGCTCTGGGAGTTTATGAGGAATGTGTATCCTGGAGGCATCAGCTGCATTGTCAGCAAAGGAGACTGGCTGTTAAGACTAGGTACACTACCAAAACAGCATCAATTTCATAGATTTCTCATTATCTTACCATAAAAAGATGACAGTCACCTCATGTTTTAAGTGTTTTAATTAATTTTGTGTAGGAGTGGGACCAGCTTATGACCGTGTTGGTACAAAAGACAGCATCATGATCCGTGTCCCTGACCACACTGTGACCAGCCACCTATGTGACATCACTGGACCGCTTGCCATTACCTCAGCCAATCCCAGTGGAGAGCCAGACAGCACCCACCACAGCATGGTCATTAAGTAAGAGTCTTCTTAAAAACTGCATTGCATGGTAGTCCTCATACATTTGTGCTATTATTCAGTTGACCCACCATGTACTGTGTCATGTTTCAATTTGGTGAAATTGATCAACTTTGATTTCAGGATACTGTCAAAGCAGCAATGCATTATTGTTGGTTGTACAGTAGCAGAATGATCTGACCTATATGATAAAACTTCATACTATTTTAAAGAAGATTAATAATACTGAGACTAGTGCAGCAGTGGGGCAAATGGTTTATTAGCTAGTGTAACAGTGTACTGGTGGTTAAAGATGACAGATCACCCCCTCTGCTCTCCATATGGGGTATGTCACTTTGAATTTCACTAATCCATACAAAATGTGCTGCACATACACAGTTTAACAAGTTTGAAATACAAACTGTTTTGCCACAGTCGACTGGGACACAAGATCCAAGGGGTCCTATGTGATGGAGAGTCTAATGAAGTTGTAGCTTCCACCGTCGTCAACTGCCTGAAGATTGATGAAGGTAAGAATCCAAATCTTAACTTTCTTTCTTCTTTTTTTTAAATAGACACCTTCTTACCCTAATGTGTCTTTCTCTTTCTACAGGAACAATCACCATTGTAAGGGAAGGCTGTGTCCCTGCGGGAAAAGTCCGACAGATCTTTGACAGAGTGAAAAACACTCTGGTGTGATTGTTACATACTCATTTTCGCTCTTCTTACAAATTATGCTTCTTTAGCTTCTGCATTTCCGTCTATAAAGATATGAAATCTGGTGTAGTGCTGTTTATACAATTTTCCGCTGTCTGTGTTAAGCGATGCATTAAAATAAAATCAGTATGAGCTCACTATATATTCGCTATTGTTAACATACTCTACTATGTATTTTGAGAGAGAGATTTAAATAATTGTTATCTTTTTATGTATTTCTTGTGTATATTATACATGTTACAAATGTCATTGGGTCATTGTTTGTTCTCTTCAATGTGTTAGTAATGTCACTTTGTCACCATACTTTTTGCTTCTGAAGAGGTATAAAGCTATCTGCTTTTGTGTATTGTCTACAATTGCTTCAACAAATAGATAAATGGATAAAGCAACTTTTAGTGAAAATGCATTGAAAAATAGAAAATAATTTCCTGTTACTATTTGTCTTAAAGCTAAGTGTGCAAATGCTGAATATTTCTGTGCAAATAAAAAGATATGTTTGAATACATTTGCATTGTTTTTCTATATATGATAAAGAACTACTTTTTACAAGAGCTGAAGCATTAAACAGCAAACCCTGTCCAATATTTCTAAAATGTGTGATTTAAATGATACGTTCCAACAGGCTGTATTTTCGCTGACAAAATAATAATGGGTTCAATAATCAGTAATAAAGGTTGCACCATTAAAAAGAACAAGGACTCATGCTGTGCTGTTTATGCCTGCTTCAACTTCTGCTCATGTAAAATGTTTTTTTGGAAGCTATAAGCCAGGCTAACTTAGCCTAAACCCTGCAGGTCTCCCAACCTCGGTTAATAGCCACAATTCCTAAACAGGACAAAAAGTACTATATTTAACCAGCAAATGATAAATAATTAATGGAAAACACATATTAAAATTGAATAGGCTACCACTCACAGATCACATATAGACCTTACATATCAATACTGCAGATTGAACGAGTTAAAACTTCTACTAGTACATTATCTGCTCAGTGGATGACTTAATATTTAGTTTTATTTTATTGTACCTATGCTTATTAATAAATAGAGGTTCACCACTTAAATACTGGGTTATTGTTATAATTACCCTTGGAACTATTTTACACCCATGATGCTGCAGTTTAAACCTCTGGTTATGTCTAAACCCAGTTTCCTTGTTTGATTTATAAGGAGAGATTTCTACTGTTGAGATCATTCTTCTTAATTTCTTAGTTAAAATAATCCACCATGTATGATCTTAAAATGATAACACTGTCATTGGTGTTGAATTAATGCATTGTGTTCATCCACAAGAACTGCATACACAGCAGACAACCTTCTGCATAGTTTCACTTTAATGCTTTTATTTATTTTTAATGTCAGATGAACACTTAATCACTTGTTCAAAAATCCCGAAAAGATATTTCTGTCCTGTGCTGGAACTATTTCTCACACCCATTGTTTCCTTCTAGTAATGCCTCTCCCTTTTAGCTCATAAGTGTTGCCATTGTCAGACAGGAGAGATTAGCAGAGAAATGGCAAACTTAAACCAAACACTTTGGGTTCTAAAGTTTTTATAGCTAAACAGTCCAGCATATTTTCATTTATCTTGTCTTCTTGGCTCACAGAGTTATTTATTTGGCCAGAAAGCAGAGGTGAAATGATATGTATCTTTTATTTAATTAATGTGAATATTCAACATAAATAACCTGAAACGGGACAGTTGGGCAGTCTGCATCTGATTTAACTTAATGTAACATTTCAGTTGTTAGAAATAACCTTGAAAAGACTAGACTGAAATGAGCATGTTGAAGTTGTTAAAGGCCAAAATGTGAGGAGGATAATAAAGGCTATTTGTTTAGAATGACAAGGTGTCTATTTTTCATTCTATTGAAAAACAAAAGCTTTCCTTTCCCTGTTGAAAGGATGAAGATGACATATAGATCTACCTACCCCAAGACCTAAATAACTACAACAAACTGACCTCAATAACTGTCTTCAAGACATAAAATCCTGAATGACCACAAAATTTCTCAAACTCAATGAAAATGAATCTGAAGTTATATTTTTTTGCATCACTGCAATTGACGAACACTATTTCTCATGTTCTCTCTGCATTGTTTTACCTAGAGAAAAATAATCCATGCACTCATATTCCCCCACATGCATGTTGGTATTAGTTCAGAATGCTGCTGCAAGAGTATTACAAAGAGATTACATTAGTCCCATTCTTGCTTCCCTACATTTGTTCCCTGTTAACTTGAGTATTGCATTTAAAAAATCTTGTTGTTTGTCTATAAAGGGTTAAATGGTCTCATCCAGCCTGGTCTCACCAAATGGCATATGAAGAGTTGCAGTGTGATAAATTTCCAGAGTTGTAAAATCAGTCCATGAATCTTAGATACAATCTGTTTATCCAACTTGCTGGATCATATTTCATTGTCTCACCGTCACCTTAAATCAACACGTCCACACCAACGCAGTTACTTGAACGGGTATTGTTTTACACAGGGCATCTCAGGAATTCCTGTATGTTGCTGAACACCTTTATGAGAATAGGAATACAGTACATTCATACAGTAGATGAGACAGGGATTACTGTTTGCTTTTCCAGCAGATGCACAGTTTGCACAGTTCTTCTACAGTTCACATGGTCACAAATTTTGGGCTGCACATGGATGTCCGCAGAGGGGTCCACGCAGACCTTGCAGACATGAGTCGATGACATCAACCCTTATGTGGAACCCTAAAAGCCATGCAGACACAGAAAGCATGAATTGGCCTTAAGTGATACAGGCACAGGGCGCCCCCCCACCCCCAATAAGATTTTCATTAAACAACTTCAAACTCACTTTTACTCAGTAGCCTTCAACTGTGCCTGCCTTAAAACCAGCTCAAGCATTCCTGCTGATGTCTTTGTAGGTCTGTGTTGTCTCCATGTCCTATGTGTGATCATATGCCTTTATTATTGTATTATTATTGATATCATTGTTATTATTTTCACAATGTTTTTATTCTCACTTTTCTCTTTTCTGCAATTGTGTTTTCATGTCCTTTCTTTTGTTTTCCTCAGTGTGCTACAGAACTTGGGATCACTTTGAGTTTCTAATGCAACATCAATGTGTAGAAAACCTACATCATCCTTACAATAAAAATGTGACACTTATTTGGTTTCAGTCTGGAGGAATACAATAATTCAATTAATTTAAGACACATAGCTAATTAGAATTAACCACTTGTGTTCATTTGTAGCTTGATTATAGCAATTGACTGTATGTGTAACAATGTCTGTATGGCTGTATGTCATACTCACTGTAGATGAGAAGAGACTAGGAGCTGGCTAGGGGAGAGCAGTTGATGACATTTACGTTTTGCTCGTTCAGTAGTTGTTTGATAATTGCTCATATTGTCTCCCTTACTGTGCAACTTTGACCCCCATTCATTGTCTGAATTCAAGGTTGGAGATTCCCACCTCAACACTGTGATTGCCTATGCTTAATTTGATGAAATGTTGGAGATAAATGGTAAATGTCAGAACTGATTGTTCATGATTGGTAATTTGGTAATTTAAACAAACAACAAACCATGAGCTTTAACATTCAACTGACAGACTAGAAATGAAAAGGTATCTAGTTATCATTATGGATTTCCCTTTTCGTTAGAAGTCTGTTCTCACTGATAAGGCTAATAAAATTAACATTGATTGTGTAAATGAGTGAATAAATTTAACAACAATGGGCTAACTACTTCACAATAAATAGGGTGGGGTTTTTGTTTTTGTTGTTTTTTGCAGTGTCTGCTTGGACAAAATCTGGCCTTTGGACAAATTAAAGTGACAACCCCTTAGCACACAGGATGCAGGGCTCTGACAACAGAGACCAGGGTTCACATTGTGAGTTCCATTTATGGGTAGGTTTAGGCAACATAAGAACTTTGGTTTTTGTATTAAACCAAGACCATGATTACATTTCTAGCAAAATGTATTTGCTGTTGCAATTTACAAATATATGAATGTAAACTAGACAAGGCTGCATGATTACAAGAAAACTACAAGCAATTAAGAGATTCTGATTTCCTAATTACCTTATTGGCCTGAATATAAGATTATATTTTATTCTCGAAATTATGTTTGAAAGAATAGGGCTCATCTTATACTCAAGGACTAGACATTTACATGTTCACAACATCAGACTGAATCTGTCAGTCTGCCCAATTACCAGGTGATGAGGAGCTCTAAAAGACAGACTGTCTGAAAAGTACTAACTGCCGCAGAAAAACAACTTTGACTACTCCCAAAAGCCTTACAGTAGAGAGAGAGCGCGCGTGTGTGTGTGTGTGTGTGTGTGTGTGTGTGTGTGTGTGTGTGTGTGTGTGTGTGTGTGTGTGTGTGTGTGTGTGTGTGTGTGTGTGTGTGTGTGTGTGTGTGTGTGTGTGTGTGTATGTGACTATACTGTGATGCATCTTTGAACACACAGGTGTTGAAAAAGATGGAAAGTCACAGGTCTCTGTAACAATAAGGAAACATCTAACTTTGGTGTCTTCAGTCAGTAGATTTTATCTTGATGCATCACTCAGAAACCATTGTCAAAGAGCAACTGAAACAACTTTGTCTGGCTAAAGACTAAAATTAGAACATTATAAACATTCATCATTTCCACTTGTAAATTTGAATGCACTTACTGAAGGAGGAAATCTGCATGCTAAGAAAAAAACACGTACAACTGATCGTCAGATATGCAGAGAAACAAGACAGTCCTTTGTTTGAGACTTAAGTTTCAATTCAGTTGAAGATGTTGTAATAATTCTGCTTGCATGGGAATACCCAATTTCCTGTAAGTGTTGTCAATTGTCAAATTCTAAATTTGAATGCACTTACTGAAGGAGGAAATCTGCATGCTGAGAAAAACACACGTACAACTGATTGACAGATATGCCAGGAATAAAACAGTCCTTTGTTTCCCTAATCTCTAAGAATAAGTAAGCATCACGCTCAATATTTAATTGTGATCATGATAAGAAACCCAGACAGCCGGAAGAGAGGCATTTAAGTTTCAATTCAGTTAAAGTTGTTGTAATAATTCTGCCTGAATGGGAATACCTAGTTTTCAAGGTGGCCATTTGTTCTGCATTGGGGCTCGGACTGTTCAGGCTACTCTTCAAAAGTTGCATGCCTCATGTAATGGTGACACCTAAGATTGCATCCCTTTGCAACAGCAAAATGAGACACACAGCTTTAGCTTTAGTGATAGTATGCATGATGAATGAATAATTATCTTTCAATTCTTTATTGAAGCTGGGCTTTTCCATGTTTCCACCTCCTGCTTAAGGCTCTTTCAGATTGACAAGTTTTCTTGCCTGACAAACAATTCATAAGGCTTTCAGGGAAGAGGGTTTTTCTTCCTGTAAGTGTTGTTAATTGTCAAATTCTAAATTTGAATGCACTTACTGAAGGAGGAAATCTGCATGCTGAGAAAAACACACGTACAACTGATTGACAGATATGCCAGGAACAAGACAGTCCTTTGTTTCCCTAATCTTTAAGGATGAGTAAGCATCACACTCAATATTTAATTGTGATCATGATGAGAACCCAGACATCTGGAAGAGATGCACTTAAGTTTCAATTCAGTTGAAGTTGTTGTAATAATTCTGCTGGCATGGGAATACCCAGTGTTGGAGCTATTTACGACGGAGTCATAAATTAAAATACTGACCTGGAGGAGGGGGGTTATATTTTGAGAAAAAAAACTCTGAGATTAAAATCACAAATTTGCCAGAAAAAACTCAAACGCAAATTTGCGAGTTTTTTTCTCGAAATATTACCCCCCCATCCTCCAGGTCAGTATTTTTTTTGTTTTACTTATATGGCCCTAATACGCCGTCGTAGCTATTTGTTGTTCTTGTAAGATTTAATAATTAAACGTTAATTTATTTACTGCTGTTTTGTTTTGAGAAATATAGCTGAATTAGTTTGAATTTGATTATAATATTAGTATAATTTTAGTTCATTTGAGTGCTGATTAATTATTTTTGTTTTAAAGGTACTGGACAGCTTGGGCACACAAGGTGAATCCATTTATATACCCTTAGCAAAAAGTAGTTTATTCAAGTGTACTACGAGTATACTTATTTTATACTAAAACTGAGGCAGTATACTTGAAGTTTACTTTTTATATACTATATTTTATATACTTAAGAATAGTATAGTGAAGTATACTTGACTTATACTGAAAAGTATAGAAAAAGTCTAAGACATTAATACTAAGACTTACACTTATACTTTAATGCTAAAGCTTATACTTGTACTTTAGTACACTTTTTACTTCTTTCTGCCACAAAGTACTAATACTTAGTATATCTTGATCCAAGTACAGAATAAGGTAAAGTCATTGCTTACATTTAATTTAGCAGATTTTTCACTACACACATTTGCTTTGAGGTATTACCCCTGTTATAGACTTACATGTTCAAGATCATATAGTATATAACTAGAACAATGGCAGTATATAGAAGAGTGTACTTGTGGTATACTTTAAGTATATTTCAATAAACTAAAATGTGGACTAGAAGTATATACCTAGTACAATAATAGTATATAGATGAGTGTACTTCTTGTATACTTGAAAGTGTACTTTTGTAAACTTAAAATGACCTTATAAAGTATACTTAAAGTATACTTTTATAAACTTAAAAATGTTCCAATTGAGTCCAAAGAGGTATTCACTAACAAAGACCACGCCAACTGAGATATGAGTTTAAGTATTTATTGTGTGAATTAGAAAAAGGGTTGAGGGATAGGGAAGGAAGGATGGGGGGTGAGGGTTGAGGGGTAGGGATGAGGGGTGAGGGTCGAAGGGTAGGGATGGGGGGTGAGGGTAGGTGGGTAGGGATGAGGGGATAAGGGTCGAAAGGGATGAAGGTCGAAAGGTTGAAGAGGTGGGATGAGGGGTGAGGGTCGGTTGGATGTATTGGGGTTAGGGTCGTGGGGATGTAGGGGTTAGGGTCGAGGGGTCGTAGGGTATGGAGGGAGAAGTGAGGGTCGTGGGGATGGGGGAAGGGATGGGATGTAGGGGAGGGGGAGAAGAAAAGAATAGAGGTTTAGGATGTAGTGTGGGTGCGAGTTGGAGCCGGTTGGCAGGTTGGTGAGGAGGCGCAGGATGCTGTACCCGTCTCCTCGGTGCGTGTATTAAGGGAACCGGGGAATGATGAGACTCTGGGTGGGGGAGCTGTCTCTGCTTCTGGTCTGGAGTGCAGATCCCCAAAGAGACTCCCAGAGGACAAGAGCAGATGTGCATTTCTGATGTCAGTTGTGCTGTGGCGGATGTATGTTCGGTACGCAGGTGATGACCAACGTCCGAGGATTTTAATTATATGATCCGGGATACCTTGACGTGCAGCGGAGGAGGCTGCGCCGATGCGAAATGAATGACCCGAGTATGATTCTGGGGGTATACCGGATTTTATTAAGATGTGTCGCAGGTGGAAGTGGAACCAAAACCGTGTGGTTACTGTACCTGTTTCAGTAATAAATAGTGGATCGAGTGGGGAGGAGCGGCTGGTCTGTCTTAATTGAATGTAGGCATGGATGGGTTCGTATGGGCTCAGGAATGAATGAGAACGAAAAAGAAACACGGGTTGAGGCTGGCCGGATTGACTGTTTTTGCTTTTTCTGAGGTGGAATATGAGTGTGTCGGAGGAACATGGACTCTAAAACCTTATCTATATACGGGGATATGTAGCCGGTACGGAGGGTTCTGATACAGCTGGTAAGTAGATCTGAGGTGAGAGGTGAACGTTTTGCTGTGGGATGAGTTTCGGCTTTACGGAGTCCTTTAATTAACATACGGATGTGAGAGTGGGAAAAGCTGGGACATGGAGCTCCGGATGACAGTTTAATAATAAAGTTGATTCCGCTGAGGTATGCTTGGATAGTGGTTGTTTTTATCTTGAGAATGGAGTGGGCGTACGAAATGAAACTAGAAATGGTAAGGACGTCGAGTGATGGAAACGGGAGACGGTGTGTAGTATGAAAGGTTTTAAAACAGTTCCACCCTGTCAGGTAGGATGACAGGGTTCGGGGTGCAAGGCTGTCGAGGATGGCGTCCTGTGATGTCCGTATGAGGTGTTCCAGTCGAGGATTTATGGGAAGATTGTGGCTGAAAACCGTGGGACCTGCATCGGGAGTTGATCGGCTGCTGGTGATAAGAGTCTGAATTTCTGGAACTAAAAACGAGAGAGTGAATCAGCGATAGTGTTTTTGTAGCCGGGTATGTGGTGTGCTTGCATGGTGAACTGGTGTTGAGCTGACACAAGGGTGAGTTTACGCATGAAGGGCATGATGTCTATGGTACGTGAACGTCCTTTATTAATGATGTCTACGACTGCAGTGTTATCAGTATGTATGGCTATTATTCAGTGTTGACCACTCGTGCCCCCAAAGGATAGCAGCGGCGATGATCGGGTACATTTCGTATAGAGCGGATGAAGGTGTCAGGGATGAAAACTCGGGAGGCCATGCGGCGGAAAACCATCTGCCTCCGAAGTAGCCGCCAAAGCCGATGGACGGGGCTGCATCCGTGTACAAGTCTATGTCTCCGGGCCTGGAGACATAGTCCTTATAAAAGAAAGAAACGCCGTTCCAATCTAACAGGAAATGATGCCACAGTTGTAACTCCATCCGACAACCGTCAACCAAGGTGATATGGTCGTGGAGGGATGGGATGGTGGCGGATACTGATAGGAGATGCGACAGGAAGGCCTGGCCTTGGGGAATGATACGGATGGCATAGTCAAGGTGGCCCAGCAGGGAAAGCAGCTGCCGTGCGATGACGTCGTTGATGTCACCATGACGGGGATGGCTGGGGATTGTGGTGAGTGAGGCCGGTGTGCTGCTGCGAGTCGGTGCAGAGTTTGAAAAGTGCCGACTTGCGGTCCGAGTTGCTGAAACGGATGTTCATGCTCCTGCTTCAGGCGGACGACTGTCCAGGCAGAAGCAGTCGGGAAGCTGGCGGCGGAGTGGTGGCTGGTCGCGGTGACTTCTCCGACGGCCCGGGCTCCGGGACCTCGAGCGCGGTGGAGAGGTGCGGCGGTGGGGAACGGCGTCCCTAGAACACCGTCGGCGGGATCGTCCCCTGGAGTCGCTGCTAGGTGTATCCCATATGACTGAAGCGGTGGTCGTGGAAGAGGGACTTGAGCCCCTGGGACGGTTTAAGCCCCGTGGACCTGGGACAGCTGCGCGCTGCCGAGGTCGCCGAAATGACTGGACTCCAGGTGATGGGATCCGGACCGGGACAGCCGACTAGGCGGCGAGTAAGTCGTCGTCGTCGGAGGCATGCAGGCTGATCTCTGAATCCATGGTACGCTAAGGTAAGACGGTATTCGGATTGAGACGAAGGGGGATAGCTGATAGGGTGTGACTTAAGTACTGCTTGAGAGGAAATTGAGAGGGTATGGGGCGTGGTCTCTGTTCCTGAACTTTGTTATAAAACTCCATTTAAATTTGTATACTTTCTAGTACACTGCAAGTACATGGTCCGTAGTATACTTTCCATACTTATACTTACACTCAAGCATACTTAATAAAATGAACTTCAAGTATACTACTTTTTGCTAAGGGTAGGCAGGCAGGAATAGATCCAGCAGGTCACTGGGAAGGGTTTATGGTTGTTGTTTTTTTACCAGGGCAAGATAGACGGAAGTCACCATTGTTGTTTGTCTGTTTGCATGAAGAAAATAGTAAAATAAACCACAAGAAACTTCATGCTTGCCTGGATAATGGATTTTTTTTCACACATAAAGTGCGCTCTTTAAGTGCCTCAGTTGCCGCTTGATTTTGAGTTTTTTTATTTTTTATTTTATTAATCCTACTGGTTTGTTAGTTATACAAAGCACTGGGATGTTATTTTTACAGCTAATATATGCTCAGTATTAAATGACTTTGTATCAGGAAGAGCCTGGTCAGTAACACTTTCATCTTAAGTTGACTAGCTACTCAGCTGACCTACCAGTGACCACTTCTGCTGCCAGTTAGCTACAAGGCCAGGCAGGCTAAGTTAATAACATCATATTTTCAACTGATATAAATAAACTACATTACCTGTTAAAGGCATAATGTTTTGATTATGAAGTAAATCATGAGAATAGGAGCACATACCTACACAGATGACTTTGGTACTTTGGAGAAAATGTTCCAAGTACAATTCCTGAAGTACACAGTTGCACCAATACACACAGCCTAGAACTAATACTAGTACATCCATCAATTAAATTGTCTTACTTAGTTCTTTTGTTTTCTTTCTTACTTACTTACTTACTTACCTACTCTGATCTACCCCGTGGCCAGTGTTAGATTTACTTCACCATGACTGCTCAGGATCAAAAACAGATTTTGGACCTCAACATTAACTGTATTACAATTTATTTTAGTTTCCAATTAGCCTAAAAGGCTCAAAGCAGTTGTTATCCTCACAGTATATTTTTGACAAAGTGACGTAAAGATGCAGATGTAATGAAATCAGGAATTGTTCAATCCTCTCCCCCAAAATGATGTTCTTGTATTTCCATTCTGTTGTGGGGTTTGTGTGTTTTGTCTTTCAGTATTTGCAACATTTCTGGATTGGAAGCTAATTTTTTATGTGCTTTTTTAAAATAACAAATCAATGAATCTCATGTCTCAAGTCACAGCATTTGTAAATTAAACCATAAACAATTATGTAGGATAAAGGATTAATTGTCCTCAAACATTATTATTTGGTGGATGGGAACAATGACATTTGGTCAAAGATGAAACGCTCAGAAAACTATCCTTGGTATTTTCCTCTATTAAACATTCAATTCACACACATTCACATTCAATGAAACAGAAACCTTTTTTAGTCAATGACCCATCACCAGGAAGCCAAAAAAAACACACACTCACACCCACAAATCAAATATAGGTGCCCTGTGTTTTGCAACAGTGATCATAAATGGATGAACATCATACTGTATCTTGAGTCACAGCATATTAAACTATTAATACAATTTTAATGCTCTTCCTGGAGGTATTCTTCATGCCAAGAAAAACACACATTCAACTAATTGACAGAAATGCAGAGAACAAGACAGATCTTTGTTTCTCACGTCAAAGGATTACATAATACATGTTCAATTGTAATCAGTGAATTGGGTGAATTTCCATTGGATCAGTCATACTTTCTTTTCACTGTTAATGCAGGTTAACTGCCTGGCAGGTTAGCGTGAGAAGTAGCTGGTTTGTCGGGGGCTGCTGTCACAGCTTCATGCTTCATGTTATATGCCGCAACTTGGTTTTGTGGAACACCAGCTTGAAGTTGCCCTATCTAGATCAGTCAAACATGGCATGGTGATTTTTGGAGCAGACACCAACTGACCTGCTCACGGGTGCCAGATTGATACCTGATTGGCAGCGCCTGGGGTACCAGAAGCTCAAAACAAGAGTCAATAGCAACAGCAAAATAAGCTGTTTTGCATTTGTAGAGAAGATTTGCCACATTTTTCATGGGTGCAACCCACATACTCAGCTCTGCTGCTCATCCCACAAATGCATGTTTCTTACAAATGTGGCACCATGTAAAAGGGAAATAAACAGGCTTTTCAACAGTATAAAATGTATTGCCAAGAAGCATTGTTACAACAAAGAAATACTCTACCTAACAAAAAATTCCTTACTTTTTGTGCTATGTACTTACACACTTTAGCTTATACAGTAGAAGCTGTTTTCTTTTCTGTTTTTTTAATACAGCATACACATTACCTGTATTTTTTGGTTGTATTCTAATAAAGACACTGAGAAATAATGATATATGGTCATTATAGCATTGCTAAAACAACAAATCTAATGGTGGCCTTAGACTTGTCTGAGTGGACTGTGTGTCTTCGGCAACCATAATCGCTGAATATCAGGAAAAGCTGTCAAATTGAGTTAAAAAATATGATATTTCCACATCATCTTTTTCAGTTGATACACCTTAAAGTCCCTCATCACTTTGCTTATAGTCTGCAATACTTTGCAAAAGTGTTAGGCCACCATTAGACTTGTTGTTTTAGCAATGCTATAATGACCATATATAATTATTTCTCAGTCTCTTTATTAGAATACAACCAAAAATACAGGAAATGTGTATGCTGTATTAAAAAACAGAAAATCACCAGGCCATGTTTGACTTGAATTAATAATAATTATTAATAATGAATGTTAAATTTTGTGTACATATTTCCTGTATTTTCTGTTTGTATGATGGTGGTGGCCTAAGACTTTTGCACAGTACTATATATATATTGTTTTGTTTTGTTTTGTTTTACTGACCACAGCAGAAAAGATGCGGACACATTTTTCATGACAAACTTTATTATAACAATGGTAACTTTATATATTCATACAGCTAACATTTCAATCAGAGCAATTCATGTTCTGGTCAGTGACATAAAAACTTTCATGGTTTTCATTGTTCACAGTGCAAACAGGGCTGTAAAAAGAAAAAAGAAAAAAAAAAATATATATATATATATATATATATTGTATTTGCAACATTTCTGGATTGGAAGCTAATTTTTTATGTGTTTTTTTAAAATAACAAATCAATGAATCTCATGTCTCAAGTCACAGCATTTGTAAATTAAACCATAAACAATTATGTAGGACAAAGGATTAAATCTCCTCAAACATGAAGTTTATTTTTATTATTTGGTGGATGGGAACACAGACATATGAGGAAATAATGACATTTGGTCAAAGATGACATGCTCAGAAAACTATCCTTGGTATTTTCCTCTATTAAACATTCAATTCACACACATTCACATTCAATGAAACAGAAACCTTTTTTAGTCAATGACCCATCACCAGGAAGACAAAAAAAAACACCTACACCCACAAAACAAAAATAGGTGCCCTGTGTTTTGCAACAGTGATCATAAATGGATGAACATCATACTGTATCTTGAGTCACAGCATATTAAACTATTAAGTACATTTGAATGCTCTTCCTGGAGGTATTCTGCATGCCAAGAAAAACACACATTCAACTGATTGACAGATATGCAGAGAACAAGACAGATCTTTGTTTCGCACATCAAAGGATTACATAATACATGTTCAATTGTAATCAGTGAATTGGGTGAATTTCCATTGGATCAGTCATACTTCCTTTTCACTGTTAATGCGGGTTCACTGCCTGGCAGGTTAGTGTCAGAAGTAGCTGGTTTGTCGGGCACTGCTGTCACAGCTTCATGCTTCATGTTATAAGCCGCAACTTGGTTTTGTGGAACACCAGCTTGAAGTTGCCCTATCTAGATCAGTCAAACATGGCCTGGTGATTTTTGGAGCAGACACCAACTGACCTGCTCACGGGTGCCAGATTGATACCTGATTGGCAGCGCCTGGGGTACCAGAAGCTCAAAACAAGAGTCAATAGCAACAGCAAAATAAGCTGTTTTGCATTTGTAGAGAAGACTTGCCACATTTCTCATGGGCGCAACACACATACTCAGCTCTGCTGCTCATCCCACAAATGCTTGTTCCTTACAAATGTGGCACCATTTAAAAGGGAAATAAACAGGCTTTCCAACAGTATAAAATGTACTTTTTGTGCTATGTACTTACACACTTTAGCTTATAGAAGCTGTTTTCTTTTCTGTTTTTTTAATACAGCATACACATTACCTGTATTTTTTGGTTGTATTCTAATAAAGACACTGAGAAATAATGATATATGGTCATTATAGCATTGCTAAAACAACAAATCTAATGTTGGCCTTAGACTTGTCTGAGTGGACTGTGTGTCTTCGGCCACCATAGTCGCTGAATATCAGGAAAAGCTGTCAAATTGAGTTAAAAAATATGATATTTCCACATCATCTTTTTCAGTTGATACACCTTAAAGTCCCTCATCACTTTGCTTATAGTCTGCAGTACTGTGCAAAAGTGTTAGGTGGTGGTGGCCTAAGTCTTTTGCACAGTACTATATATATATTGTATTGTTTTGTTTTGTTTTACTGACCACAGCAGAAATGATACGGACACATTTTTCATGACAAACTTTATTATAACAATGGTAACTTTATATATTCATACAGTTAAAATTTCAATCAGAGCAATTCATGTTCTGGTCAGTGACATAAAAACTTTCATGGTTTTCATTGTTCACAGTGCAAACAGGGCTGTAAAAATATATATATATATTAGTCTTTTAATATCCTTATGTAGTTGATTCCTGTTTATACGTTTTGTGTAGTCTACCCTCTGGCATTACCTTGTCTCATAGCTTTCTTGTTTTTTGGAGTAATACAATTTGCTGTTGCTATATGTTGGTGCTTATACTATATATTATTTAACACTTATGTATGTACATCTTCTGTTTAAAAATACTGTTTGCCATCATTATCACATCAACAAAATGAAAAGGAAGATAACTGCATTGTATTATATAGTGCAATATTATAACTTATTTCTGCTGATATCTTTTCAATATGATATAAATTTAGTGCTGATAATGTGGTTAAAATATCCTATACTGACAGCAGACAATATAAGAGAGAAGATGTGCTTGTCTTTGAATTATTTTAATCTCATTAAGTTGTTTAGTTTATTTATGTGTAATTGTTGATGAGTATGGAAATAGTGCAATTTAATGTATTATCTTAAAAGTATAGTGCACTCATGTTATGTTTCGACAGTAGTCAATATAAGAAAAATATCTGTACATAATATTATATAGTACACACCATAATTTACACCTGTACACATATAGTCATATAACAAATATTGCATGAACATTTGTGTTCCAGTGAATATACAGTTGCCTCAACAAACCACACAAAACAAAACACACATGATAAACACATGTTCTTCATGGTTCATAAGGGTTACTCAAACAAAGGAAGGCAACTTATGATGCTAGTCAGTGCATGATTGTTTTGTTTGACACATCTGGCAGCATTTCATTGGTAGTATTACTCATTTCTAAGGACTGCACTTTGTTCTGGGGAATCATTTGAGTGAGGTGTTGAGTTTGCACTTCCTCTTCCTGACTCTGCTGTGTTGTCCTCTCCTAAACCTAGGTCTGTTTGTGTATCTGGCAAATCAAATTCAAAACCAGGATTTGTCTGTCCTTGTCTGTGCCGCTTCTGAACCTCCTCAAAAATTTGAAGGACCTTCAAGGCAGACAAACAAAAAGTGAATATTAGTGTGAGCATGCACACAATTGAAAGGATTAACTTAAAATGAGAATAAAGGAGGGGATATTTATATTACCTTGGATTTAGGAATGAGACCAACTCTGAAGAAACCAATGTGTCCAGTTTCAATCTTTGTGCAGTCAACCACAGTGGATGCAATGTTCTCTGGTGAGGGTCCATCACATAACACCCCGTCCACCTAACCAAGCAAAACACACATATAATTTAATAAAAGGTTCACTTGACGTAGAAGCAGCAGTGCATCTTGTATTTAATAAAACTGAAATACTGTGTTCACCTTGTCACCCAGCTTGGCGTAAACTTGATTGTGATGTGTTGTGTCTGCCTCGCCTGTAGGGTTGGCTGAGGTCACAGCGATGGGCCCCACCTGCAACCAAAACAGGTTGTTGTCAGCAGCAGTGGGCCAATAGAGGGCACTAGGGCCTCCCTTACTTGTTTTAAGTATTTAAAATGCACCATACGGTGTAATATATAAGATATAATCATTATGATTGAGGGTTTCTATCATCCCTCTTGAGTGATAGAAACATCATCCAGTCAGTGCAGCAAAGTGTTGGCACAAGCAACATACATTTAAAGAATAAGCATCCTTGAATCTGATGCCTAAAGAGTGATTAATTTATGGTCCCAAACAGAGTCAGTTGTTGGTGGAGTAGGGACATCTGACTTTTTTGATAATGATTAACACAGATACTCAAGACACAGGATTTCAGCAGCCCCGAAATACAAGACCTGATATATTTGAGAAGAAAACTTTGAATTTGATGTCAGGCTGATCTGTGCCAATCTCTTTGACTTGTAGTTTCTACACTAAACAACAGGCTACCCTAAAAGGCTTGGCTAGCTTGATGCAGTCTTGTAAATTGCATGCATTATTAAAGACAATTGACTGTATTCATTTGAGCTGGCCTTGCATGGCCACAATGGAACTGTATCTTTAAACATCAAAGTGCAAAACAATCTTTGGGACTGCATGCTGTCAGTTCTTAAAAGTTACATTCTGGAGGAAGGAGAAACATTCTGACTACCTTGCTATTTAGGCAAATAAGACAACTGACATTTCCATCCGCTGCCAGGTGGTACTTGTGCTACTGTATATCAATATGCATAACAAAATCCAAGAGCGATTTTTTCAAGTTCATCCCTTTTCAGAATGCATGTTGGGGCTGCCCAGCAGCCAGCAGCCAGTCAGCCCAGCACAGGTGCTGGCAATGAGGATGACGAGCAGCCCAGCTGCTCCACATCATCTGCGCTGCCTGAGTATAAGAGGAGGCTGAGAGGAGGCGCCCTCCGCTTGAACGTTGACTATTGTGGTCAGTTTAGCCGGCTGTGTCCTAGCAGCATTTTCGGCACTCGTGAAAGACTGTGTGTTGTATTCTTTGCTAACCCTGTTCTCTTTTGTGTTTGTTCCAGGCTCCCTCCGCAAACCCAGTGTCTCCTCGCTCCATCCACGCCTTCCAAGCCCCTCACCTTCACCCCCACCAAACCACCACGTGGACCCTCCACCCTCTCACCTCTCCCAGGATACCCCCTCTCTCCCTCCTCGGCCCAGCTCCACTCCGACGTAACGCCCCTTTAATAAATCTGTTAAACTTGCACCACGATTCTGTGTCTTTGTCTCTGGGGTACCTGGCACATTTGGCTACTGGGACTTTAGAGCTTAACAATGCATCCATTGACATAATCAACACAGCACTGTTGGAGAGGCTAAGAGAGCAGACTAATCTCCCATGCCTATGATGGGGCTGCTGTGAAGAGGGGACCAAAAGGTTAACTGCAGCATAAGGTAGGTAAACGATATCTATAGAAATGCACACTACGTCCACTATGTGCATCAGTTAAACTTCATCATGCAGCAGGCAACAACACACATCCCCAGGACCTGTAGTGGGTTTTTTCAGACCTTGGTGGATTTGCTGCATTCTCCCAGTCATTCAAGCGAACCAACATGTTTGATGGTGGCACATAGACTTCCCAGAATTATTTATCATTGGCTGAGAAAATACCAATTATGAGACAATTGTTTAAATCATAAACAGTTTGTAGAACACACAACAGCAACTCATAAATACAGACTTTTTAAATACAGTGAAAAGGAAATCCAGTTAGGTTGATAGTGTAGATACAGTAGGTTCTTCACTTCTTCATTTCCTGTTTAATAAATAAAAGAGATATACTTTTTTTAATTATAAAATAACATGCTCATCTTGTAAGACAAGACTGATGACATTATTTAGAGATATGTGTGTTTATTATGTGTACTACCCTGTTGTTTTTTGTTTGTTTGTTTAAATTATTTATCATTTTGTAGGTATTTGACACCAGTTGGAGTCATGCCAAGGAGAGGCTCTCTTTCACCAAGCACTTCGTCAGTGCAACTTTGTAGCAATGAGATTAATTCCCAGGACAGACCATAAAGTTTCCAGATTCAGCGCTGGAAACCACAGTAGATCCACAGCCTAACCCATGTTGAATATAGTCAAGCTCAAACCGAACGAGAACAACAAGTTCAAGGCTTGCAGTGGTGCACTGACTGTTTTTCATGGAGAGCAACCTTTAGGGCATGTTCACTGAGACTGTTTGTCTTCTCAAGAGTCTCATCACCACACCCATGACAACAGCAGTCACTTAGAGGTGCTTCTTGAGGAACACCATGACACAGGATCTCTTAAATGCTTTGGCTATGCTCTTCATGGAGAAAAAAATATCAGAAACATTCCTGGCTTAAATATTAGGGTCATAGAGAGGTTTGCCACTCAGAAGGAAAGGAGGGCAAAATGTATGTAGAAATTAGATGTCAGACATACACACTCACACACTTACACTCACACACACACCCCTGACCCCATTCATCTTTGTATATAGATGGCCTCAGTATAAGACATCATCCAGCAATATATGGCACTCAAGAAAGACTCAGTCAGTAATCTTATGATGATTGTACCTTCTATCTCAGCACACAGGGCTGCAACCAATGATATTTTTTTTATTACCTATCAATCTGCTTATTATTATCTTAAGTGTTTTGTGGAAAAGTCCCTCCATAAGACACACACAAAAAGTCCCTCCCTACCCAAAGATATTTCATTTTCTCCAATATTACACAAATGGAGGGAGCAAATCTTCACTTTTGAGAAACAGAAACCAGCAAATGTTTGGAATTTTTTGCTTGAAAAATTACTCAAACAATGAAACTATTATTATTAAAATTGTTGACTTTTTTTCAATCAATTAATTAACTAATAAATTAATTGTTGCAGCTCGGGAGCATGTTAACAATTAGTAACATTGATGATACTAATTGTATCATGTAATATATTGTACGCTGTTCTTCCAGTGACAAATTTGAGTTCAACCACTTGATATCCATTTCTTTATTATACATTCTTTTTGCCTCTTGCATTGCCTATTTACTACTTATGGCAGTTTAACATACTCAAAAGCAGCACTTCTCTGCCACTAGGGGGTGCTTCTATTAAATTGTACTGGGAAGGTTACTGAAACTGACTGAATATGGCACAGCCCCACCTACAATATTCTTCACCAGCCACCACTGGTACTGGGGATTCAACTGCAATGATTCACATCCACGGGCCTTACCAAGTTAATGAGGTGTGTGGCCACAGAGCAGTCTGGGTTCCTGATAGCAATGCTTTGTGGAGTCCCTATATGTTTGGCAGCTTCTCCCAAACCAAAGGTGTCCATCCATGGGCCTGTGTGAGACAAGAAATCCATATGATGCTCCATGCACCATCAGGCAACCAAATATCCACAAACACAAACCTACCTCTGGGTATAACCATGCTGATGGAGGAGGGCCACGCAGCCTCCATGAAGTCCAGGAGCAGAGGGCTCAGCAGGTGTCTGACTGGCTCCAGCTGCTTGATGGAAGAGATCCACAGGGACATGGGGCGGTCCTGTGCCTGTTTCTTCACCCTGAAGTCAAACAGCAATTAGAAAATAATGAAAGGGAACTAATGAATTCATGTGGATTAGGGCACACTCACAAAAAAAAGAGACTCACTTGTAAGCTTTGACAACTGCTTCAGGCCTGTTGCATGCTGCCACCAGCACATAGACAGTGTCTGTTGGCATTCCACATATGCCACCATTTTTCATGATGTCTGCAGAAGAGAGGAGAGGAGAAGAAGAAGAATACAACTCAAATCAAGTATGCAAACTACTATATTTTAAAATTCACATCAATTTCTTTCATACATTCTTACCTGCAATATGATGGACAGATGAGGCCTTGCGGGCTGGCAGATGTGGACAGATATCTGCCCCTCCTCCAACCCCATTCAGCTTTATTAAAGGTTTTCCTAAGGGGATCTGGGGGGACTGGAAGGTGCTGTTGAAAATGTGAGCCAAAAAACAATAAAAACTGACAAGACCAAAGATAATGGTGACTCCTATGTCATAACCATAAGGCAGCGCACCTACTGCATCCAGTAGGAAGCTGATTAGGATGAGCTGGAAGGTGAGTGCATAGGCAAACCAGGCAACATTTAGAAAGAGTGCGGCCACCGTCACTAAACAGTTAAACAGGCATGAAGCTGATGATCCCAACGGCCACATTAAAGCCTCTGGTTTCACCGTACAGGCCTCCATATCGTGTCAACCCCCACACTGTCCACATCACCCCATACAGAATAAAAACTGTGCTCTCAAAAGTTTTACCCCGAGAGAAAGCTACTGAGCCGCAGAGCAGCTGAAGTGCCCCACCAGCCACCACCACCCAGGGTAGAACCAGCACAGACAGAGGATTTCTGTCACCAACTGTGGCTGTGACAGCAAAAGCAGCCAGCACACTGCAGGCGTGACCTAACACCTCTGCATCTGCATATTTGGAGTAGCCCAGGTGAGGTGCATGGAGCTCTTTATCATGGGCTCTGAGAGTGAGACCCCGCGTCCTGGTTACTACAGCCTTGAAGTAGCCCTGCCCTGTGGGAATCATTTTACTAGAGACCATATTGAATGTGGTAATTAAAAGCATGCCGGCAGAGACTACAAATATAGCTACCTGTACACCCTGAGTGCCTCCCTGGAAGAAACCTCGAGGCTGGGCTGCAATGGCAATACAATATGCTGCAAAGAATAACTGGTAGAGCCCCTCCAACAAGCTCTTCTGGCAACTAAACAGAGCCAGGATGGAGAAAAGCACAGAGAAGACAACAGGGAAGGGAACTGGGGAGAAGGGTTCCACTGAATATAATGATAGGAGAGCACTATAGCCCTCTGCAAATTTCAGCACAGCCATGAAGCCATAAAAAGTCGCAGCTAGAGTGTCCATGGCTCGGTAGAAGAGGACGCACATCCCAAGCTGGAAGACGCCAGCTGTCCACAGCCAGGGGACGTGACCGACGAAGAGCTGAGGGACCACACCTAACAGAGGACAGGCTAACACAGAGGCAGACAGCAAGTTCATCACCAAACCCACAGACACTGCATCACCACACCCCTGGTTCTGCTCTATTTTCAACTCAGCTTTTATTTTCAGACCAGTTCCTGGAGGTTCCACTTTACCGTGAGAGATGATGGACAGCAGACGTCCAAAACCAAAGTAAACACCCACCAGACAGACAAGGAGGTAGTTAGCAGCTGTGGCAGACTGGCCAAAACCTGCAGCTGACAGACCAGCTATTTGATGGGCACAAGCTAAGCTAATGCAGACAGCTATGAGACACAGAACTGCTTTCTTTACCAGGAGTGCAACACTGCCTATGAGGAGCAGGGCTAATGTAAATGCTGCCAGGCCGGGGACCAAAGAGAATCTTAGCTCTGTGGTGGACTTAAGCACGCCCTGCCCTGCCAGGATGTACACTAAACCTGAGCCACACCACAGAGCAGAGACAGTCAGACACAGACAGGAAAACAGCTGGGCATGGGACAAACTGCGACGGACACCTGAGAGAGAAACAATTAACAATTTTGTATGCATAAATACAAATCTCTAACTAATACAAATTAACAAATTGATTAAAACTCAAAACAAACCTGCATACGCTAAGAGGGCAGCAATGATGAGGAGCAGAATCCCCAGTGCAGTATGGGGGATGAAGTCTTTTTCAGGGGAGCTGGCATAGTTGTTCACCAAAAGCAGGAGAGAACCTAAAGATCAGAACAAAACTCATTACTAAGAGCCACCTACTGGCAACCAACCAAAACTAACTCTTGTCATTAACAGTTTCTTAACATTTTGATAAAGATGTGATTTTACCCCATGACAAGATTAATTTCCTAACAGTTCCACAAAGCCAGTTATGAACCTGATAATTAAACAGCCAACAACATACCTTTTCCATTAATTATATCAAACCAATGTCACTTTATTTTCAGCCTTTATTAACATTACGTAAATAATGAGTAAAAAATGATAATGTGAAAAAATAGAGCAGAGGTTTTCCGTTTTTTTGGTTTTAGTTTTCAAATCATGCCTTTTGAGGTTTGAAGTATAAATAGGTTGTCATTTTACTTTTTATCAGATATTTATTTTAAATTCATACTGATATTTGATAATAGCTGTTGATAACCGCACAAACCAAAACTACCTCTTTGATAAAGATATCATTACCCCATGACAAGAGAAAGTGGCTATTTAAAAGCAAACAAGAAATGTCCCAACTTTAATTTCCTTGCAATTCCATAATGCCATGCAGGTAATTATGAACGTGATAATTAAATATCTGCATTATGTTTTGTAATGGAATTGGTTTCTGATATCAGTATAGGCAGCTTAATTTCGTTTGTTTCGTTTCTCAAAGTTTAAACATCATACTTAAATTCATTTGATACCAAACTAATATGTCACTCAATTTCAGCATATATATATAGAGTTTTTTAGTCTTTATGTTTCAAATCATGCTTTTTGAAGTTTGAAGTAGGACATAAATATGATGTCACTTTACTTTTTAGCATCGATTTATTTTAAATGTATACTGATAGCCTATTTAATAATAGCTGTTGATAACTGTGCAAAGGAGGACTGTAACTGACATATGAAAATAGCAGCTTACCGGCAGAGATGCCCAGTATGCCCACGGAGACATGCAGTGAGTGGAGTTGAGCCATCGCAAGAGTGAAACTGTGCAGACGCGAGACTGCGCTTTAAATACAGCCGCGTGTGTGTGTGACGTCACACGCAGAGGAAACCTGAGAAAAAGCCTGACCTCACTGAGAAAACACACCTCAGTCACTGTCCTGAAAACTCCTCACTAAACGCGGGATGTACTATGTATAATGTAAACAGTGTAAAATATATATGTGACTCATTATTAACATTACATTTTTTGTGCATGTTTTTCATGTTTCAGTATCATGTTGTAAACTACTAGCTACTAAAGTTATTATTTTAACCAGTAAAATTTAACACAATCGTTTATAAGTGATTTATGTCTATGGGAATACGTTTTTTGCCTCCAACATTACTCATTATAGTAAACAAATTTAAAATGTTTGACCTCGCAGCAGCTCTGACCCAAACAGCTGATCTGCGGTGTTTTTAGGTGGCTTAAATACGTTTTGCTGCTGCCCCAAACAGCAATACATTTCTTAGCCTCTGTGGCTCCTGTTCTCTTGCCTGCTTCTCCAAACTAGGGGTGTCGACCCCCATCTACTGCAGGTAATACACTGACTGTGTACCTCATGCAACCCCAATTAAAAAAATGTGAACTGTCCCTTTAAGGTGGCCTATCATCCACCTAACCTATGCTGGGGGTTTTCTCAGTAACTGTGTAGTCATAAATTCTTTATTAATTATGTCTTTATCTATCACAGTATTATGACAATTGTAATTTTTGAATATTTTCAAAATGTTTCACAAACATTTTATTTTCTCAACTTTGAATTAAAGATTGTTAATATATATATATATATATATATATATATATATATATATATATATATATATATATATATATATATATATATATATATATATATATATATATATATATATATATATATAAGCATAACCATGTTGTTTAGATGTGTTATTGGAATTATGTCAGTTGAATTGTTCATTGAAAGCAAAGTTGCCTGGTAGTCATGATTCATCATTTTAATCCAACTCTGTTCCTGGTTCCTTTAATATTTATGACAATATCAGGAAAAATTTCCCTTTCAACATTTTCAAAATGTTTTACAAAATTTATATATTCTTAACTTTGAATGAAAGATTGTAAAACAAACAAAAAAGCAAAAAAACAACAAGCAAACATGTTGTATAAATGTGTTATTGAAAGTCAGTTTTATTGTTCATTGAAAGCAAAGTTGCCTGGTAGTCATGACTCATCATTTTAATCCAGCTCTGTTCCTGGTTCCTTTAACATCCATGATGTCAGCCGTTTGTACAGGAGGCAGTGGGAGGAGACAGGAGAGGTAGCCAGGACTATAAAGTGTCTGCCTCAAGAGTTCAGCCAGCACACCTCTACTGAACACAGCGATCACACACAGTGAAGAGCCAGGCCACCTACCTGTTCAAGGTGAGTCGATCTATCCACACTCTATCACTCTACTTCTGCTAGCTAACCTTTACCAACACACTTTCTTTATATTTTTAGAAGAATCATGTTAAATGACGGTACTCTTGGATGAACTGCAATGTAGCTCAGTAAAATGCATGAGGGAAATGTTTAAGATGTGTTTGATACATATTGATCATACAACATTTATTTATACCAGCAGGGTTTTCTCAGCAAACTCCAACCTCTTCCTGTTAGCTCTCTGTAGTCAACAGTGTTACCTGGCAGCAGCAGCACTCCTGAGACTCTCTTGTCACCTGGCTTTGTGAATTATTCATGTGTAATGTGAAACTCAAATGCTCCTCATACAGGGTAACTAGGAAACTAGGGATGAGTGATGAGGTCTATAGTGTAGATATCTTTAGACTCCAGGTTATACAGATGTGCTTTGTGTGTCTGCTTTACAGAAACCATGGCAAAGCGTGTTGCAGTTATTCTCTCAGGCTGTGGAGTTTATGATGGCACGGAGATCCACGAGGCCTCCGCTGTCCTTGTTCATCTGAGTCGTGCTGGAGCAAAAGTAAGGGCACCTCTGCAGGACAAAAAGACCAGTCTGACAGTGATGCAGACAGGATTTCATCCAGTTCACAGTTTGCACTTTTCTTTCCATTTTCAGTAAAAGTACCATTGTAAACCTGACCCACTGGGATACAGTTAATAGCTTTGGAAAGAATGACACCTAAAACACTACAGAGCTACAGAGACTGTTGATCCAAATCTATCTGATGTGGAAATGTTTATTTATTTGTTGTTTATTTCCCTCCTGATGATCCTCAGGTGCAGATGTTTGCTCCTAATGCAGATCAGATGCATGTTGTAAACCACTGTGAGGGGAAGCCTACAGAGGAGAAAAGAAACGTCCTGCAGGAAAGTGCCCGCATCGCCCGGGGTGACGTGACTGATCTGGCTGAGTTAGATGTTTCAGCATTTGATGCTGCCATCATCCCAGGTGAGACTGCCTCAGCTGTAAATAGAATTTAATATTTTACAAGTATCACTTTTTATGTGTCTTTTTTCACCTTCCCTTTTGCGATTTGCTCAATGAATCCTTGTTGTGTGTGTTGCTGTTCAGGGGGGTTTGGTGTGGCTAAGAACCTGAGTGACTGGGCAGTGAAGAATAAAGACTGCACCATCCAGCCACATCTGGAGAAGCTCATCAAGGCATTCCACAAAGCTGGAAAACCGCTGGGCATGTGCTGCATCTCCCCCGTCCTCGCTGCCAAAGTCCTGCCAGGCTGCGAGCTCACTGTGGGACAGGACAAAGAGTGTGAAAAGTGAGTGAACACATGGTTATATTTCATCATCAGATGTCAGGGGGTAATGAAATGTGCAGCCTAAAGTACTAATCTTCTCTCTCTTGTCCTCCAGGTGGCCATATGCCCAGACAGTCGTGGCTGTAAAGACGATGGGCTGCAAACATGTGAATACAGATGTGGAGGAAGCTCACGTTGATGTCAAAAATAAGCTGGTCACCACCTCTGCTTTCATGTGCAATGCTCCCTTTCATAAGGTGTTTGATGGAGTAGGTGTCATGGTGAAAGAGACACTTAAACTGGCTTAAGAAGTCTCTAAAAACAAACTGGATATTTGAATTTTTATATTTTAAACTCAGTTTTCTGTAGTTTTCTGTACAAGCATTGTTTTTATTAGGTCAAACTATCACTAAGTATGCCCCTGCCGTTTTATTGTCAATGTCAAGTTTTCAATAAAAAAATATTGATATGCAAATTTCAATATTTATTTATTTATTTACTATATTTATTTAAAAAAAATAAAATGTAAATCACAAATGTCAACAAATAAGAAAAGTGAAACACAGTAAAAACATGTAAACATCCAGAGAGAGAGATTGATGCGTCTGCCTGTGTTTCATCCCCTGAAAAGAGCAGCTGAAAACAGCCTGAAAAAAAAAAACTTCCAGTGACTATTGCCTGTCTAGCGCTCAAGTTAGTGTGTTGATAACTGAGGCAAAGACCAAGTGCTCCCCCCACAGGCTATTCATTAGAAGTGAATACTGGAGCTCCATTGTCTGCTTTCACTAAAGCAGACCAAAACTGTAAATAAACCTTACAATTATACCTTATAACAATATATCTTGATTTCAAATCAACCTGGTTCAGTCTCTAAGAGGTTGACTCTATGGAACATAGATTATACTTTTGTTTGAACTATCATTATGGAGGGCGGAAGTTTGATTTATATCAACATTTATCACTCCTTGAGATGGTAGGTTCAAGTCTGTACTGCAGTAACAAATACACAACTGCTGCTTTTACATTGCCAGGAACACTGAACTGGGGTCTCATACACACAGTGTTGTCCTTAAACCACAAATACACTTTTTTCTTCTATCAATTTCTTCTTCTGCTTATGAATGTGCCCACGTCCTAACCAGGCTTATCAACAAACATCCAGTAGCAGATATAATCATGGGCAAAAGGCCTACACCAACTCTGCAGTCAGCCATGTAATAATGAATAGATTGTAAACTATTGTTTCTGAAGATATGCATCACTAGTTTCATTTGCAAAACAAAACAATCATGTCTCTACAGGCTACCACTACTCCTCTAATGCTACACTACTACACACTTGGCCCCATTTACGGGATCTAGATGATTTGTGTTGATATTCAATGGTAATAATGCACCGTCACATTTTGGTATCATTCATTTTAATTGGTTTGTCTAAGCCATATGCGTTTTCTGTTATGATGAAACTGTTAAACAAAATACAACTGTGTATGTCCCCATCTTAATTTACTTTTATCCAAGTAAATTGACAATTACAACAACTTTTCTTGCCACTGAAAACTATCCAGTTATACTGTGTATTATTAAGGTTCTGGCATGAGACACCCACTTTGAGGCTGTGGGTGAAAAAAAAGGAAGGGTAACTAATGTCTCATTCATTATTTACTCAATCAATAATGAATGAGACATTACTAGTTTTGTGCTGCTCAGCAGCTGCGTCAAAGTTAATCATCACCAACTCATGAAGACAGTGGTCAGTATGATCCACTCACAGACATTAATGACATGATCATTACTTAATGTTTCATTAATATAGGATCTCCCCGTCTGTTCTCTGGTAACTCACCATTAACCATTACATAGTCCCCCATTAGAAGTTATTTGGCAAGTACTTGTTAACGAGTAATCTATTATCAGATCGATCGATATGATCGTTCCTGATTTGTTCCTCACTCATTCCTCATTTGTTCCTTTGTAACCATACAAACGTTTACTTGGTGTATTGTAAAGCGTTACCATTAACACTATGGATATTTTGCGATTCCCATATTTTTCTTATAATAGAAAAATAATTTCAAATTTGTAATTGGCAGAGCAGCTTTTATTAAAAATGTCACAACAACACATTATATATGTAACATCAGATGAATGCTATAATATAAATGGTGTGATATTAAACATGTTTGTATAGAAAATGACAGAAAACTGAGTTTAAAATAAAAAAAGACTTTTTAGAGACTTCTTAAGCCAGTTTAAGTGTCTCTTTCACCATGACACCTACTCCATCAAACACTTTATGAAAGGGAGCATTGCACATGAAAGCAGAGGTGGTGACCAGCTTATTTTTGACATCAACGTGAGCTTCCTCCACATCTGTATTCACATGTTTGCAGCCCATCGTCTTTACAGCCGCGACTGTCTGGGCATATGGCCACCTGAAGAGGACAAGAGAGAGAAGATTAGTACTTTAGGCTGCACATTTCATTACCCCCTGACATCTTATGATGAAATATAACCATGTGTTCACTCACTTTTCACACTCTTTGTCCTGTCCCACAGTGAGCTCGCAGCCTGGCAGGACTTTGGCAGCGAGGACGGGGGAGATGCAGCACATGCCCAGCGGTTTTCCAGCTTTGTGGAATGCCTTGATGAGCTTCTCCAGATGTGGCTGGATGGTGCAGTCTTTATTCTTCACTGCCCAGTCACTCAGGTTCTTAGCCACACCAAAACCCCCTGAACAGCAACACACAAAACAAGGATTCATTTAGCAAATCTCAAAAGGGAAGGTGAAAAAAGAAACACAAAAAGTGATACATGTTAAATATTAAACTCTATTTACAGCTGAGGCAGTCTCACCTGGGATGATGGCAGCATCAAATGCTGAAACATCTAACTTAGCCAGATCAGTCACGTCACCCCGCGCGATGCGGGCACTTTCCTGCAGGACGTTTCTTTTCTCCTCTGTAGGCTTCCCCTCACAGTGGTTTACAACATGCATCTGATCTGCATTAGGAGCAAACATCTGCACCTGAGGATCATCAGGAGGGAAATAAACAACAAATAAATAAACATTTCCACATCAGATAGATTTGGATCAACAGTCTCTGTAGCTCTGTAGTGTTGTAGGTGTCATTCTTTCCAAAGCTATTAACTGTATCCCAGTGGGTCAGGTTTACAATGGTTCTTTTACTGAAAATGGAAAGAAAAGTGCAAACTGTGAACTGGATGAAATCCTGTCTGCATCACTGTCAGACTGGTCTTCTTGTCCTGCAGAGGTGCCCTTACTTTTGCTCCAGCACGACTCAGATGAACAAGGACAGCGGAGGCCTCGTGGATCTCCGTGCCATCATAAACTCCACAGCCTGAGAGAATAACTGCAACACGCTTTGCCATGGTTTCTGTAAAGCAGACACATAAAGCACATCTGTATAACCTGGAGTCTAAAGATATCTACACTATAGACCTCATCACTCATCCCTAGTTTCCTAGTTACCCTGTATGAGGAGCATTTGAGTTTCACATTACACATGAATAATTCACAAAGCCAGGTGACAAGAGAGTCTCAGGAGTGCTGCTGCTGCCAGGTAACACTGTTGACTACAGAGAGCTAACAGGAAGAGGTTGGAGTTTGCTGAGAAAACCCTGCTGGTATAAATAAATGTTGTATGATCAATATGTATCAAACACATCTTAAACATTTCCCTCATGCATTTTACTGAGCTACATTGCAGTTCATCCAAGAGTACCGTCATTTAACATGATTCTTCTAAAAATATAAAGAAAGTGTGTTGGTAAAAGTTAGCTAGCAGAAGTAGAGTGATAGAGTGTGGATAGATCGACTCACCTTGAACAGGTAGGTGGCCTGGCTCTTCACTGTGTGTGATCGCTGTGTTCAGTAGAGGTGTGCTGGCTGAACTCTTGAGGCAGACACTTTATAGTCCTGGCTACCTCTCCTGTCTCCTCCCACTGCCTCCTGTACAAACGGCTGACATCATTTAAGGAACCAGGAACAGAGCTGGATTAAAATGATGAGTCATGACTACCAGGCAACTTTGCTTTCAATGAACAATAAAACTGGTTTTCAGTAACACATTTATACAACATGTTTGTTGGTTTTTTTTTTGCTTGTTTGTTTATTTTACAATCTTTCATTCAGGTTAAGAATATATAAATTTTGTAAAACATTTTGAAAATGTTGAAAGGGAAATTTTCATGATATTGTCATAAAGACATATTTTATGAACAATTTATGACTACACAAATTCTGAGCAGTAGAAATACTCCGAATATTTTCTTAAGTAAAATTATCAATATCAAATTTTGAAATACTTAGCTACAAGCACAATCCTACTTCAATAAAAGTATAAAAGTAGCTACATTTCTTAAAACGGGCTACTTTTACTTTGGTGCTTTAAATGGGATTTTATACAATGGGTTTTTACATCTAACTAAGTATTTTTACATTGTGGTACTGATCCTTTTACTAAAGCAAATGATCTGGTTACATCTTCCAATAGCTATAGGTAACACAACCTGAATTGTTACCAAATACGATGTAACACGGAAGCTGTGGACTGGGAAAGCAGTCTTTACTTTAGCCACGTAAATAAAGCCTCACCGAAACAAGTGGAAATGACCTTTAACAGATTGTGCAATTTAATTTTACTGGTTACAATTATGAATTAGACTAATAATAAGAGATCAATAATTAGTGTTCATAACATTATGAGAAACATCCACAGAAAAAATGCCAAGTTGGCTTTATAATAAGTTGCATGTATATATATTGTTTTATAGATGCTGTTGCTGCAGTGTGCGGATTTTCCCAGTCAAGCGAGGCTTTTTTCTCAGGTTTCCTCTGTGTGCTGACGTCACACACGCACTCGCGGCTGTATTTAAAGCGCAGTCTCGCGTCTGCACAGTTTCACTCGTGTTATGGCTCAACTCCACTCACTGCATGTGTCCGTGGGCATACTGGGCATCTCCGCCGGTAAGCTGCTATTTTCATGTGTCAGTTACAGTCCTCCTTTGTGCAGTTATCAACAGCTATCAGTATACATTTTAAATAAATGTATGCTAAAAAAGTAAAGTGATATCATATTTATACTTCAAACTTCAAAAAGCATGATTTGAAAGCTAAAAAGTTGAAAACCTCTGCTTTAATTTTAGTCTGTTATTTGTATTTATTATTTAAATATATATAATATATGCTTATGCATGTTGTTTAAGTTTTAAAAAACTTACAAAATGAAGCAGGCTACACTGATATCAGAGACCAACTCTATCCTTATCATAACAAAACATAATGCAGATATTTAACTATCACGTTCATAATTACCTGCAAGAAACTGTTAATGACAACAGTTAGTTTTGGTTGGTTGCCAGTAGGTGGCTCTTAGTAATGAGTTTTGTTCTGATCTTTAGGTTCTCTCCTGCTTTTGGTGAACAACTATGCCAGCTCCCCTGAAAAAGACTTCATCCCCCATACTGCACTGGGGATTCTGCTCCTCATCATTGCTGCCCTCTTAGTGTATGCAGGTTTGTTTTGAGTTTTAATCAATTTGTTAATTTGTATTAGTTAGAGATTTGTATTTATGCATAAAAAAATGTTAATTGTTTCTCTCTCAGGTGTCCGTCGCAGTTTGTCCCATGCCCAGCTGTTTTCCTGTCTGTGTCTGACTGTCTCTGCTCTGTGGTGTGGCTCAGGTTTAGTGTACATCCTGGCAGGGCAGGGCGTGCTTAAGTCCACCACAGAACTAAGATACTCTTTGGTCCCCGGCCTGGCAGCATTTACATTAGCCCTGCTCCTCATAGGCAGTGTCGCACTGCTGGTAAAGAAAGCAGTTCTGTGTCTCATAGCTGTCTGCATTAGCTTAGCTTGTGCCCATCAAATAGCTGGTCTGTCAGCTGCAGGTTTTGGCCAGTCTGCCACAGCTGCTAACTACCTCCTTGTCTGTCTGGTGGGTGTTTACTTTGGTTTTGGACGTCTGCTGTCCATCATCTCTCACGGTAAAGTGGAACCTCCAGGAACTGGTCTGAAAAGAAAAGCTGAGTTGAAAACAGAGCAGAACCAGGGGTGTGGTGATGCAGTGTCTGTGGGTTTGGTGATGAACTTGCTGTCTGCCTCTGTGTTAGCCTGTCCTCTGTTAGATGCGGTCCCTCAGCTCTTCGTCGGTCACGTCCCCTGGCTGTGGACGGCTGGCGTCTTCCAGCTTGGCATGTGCGTCCTCTTCTACCGAGCCATGGACACTCTAGCTGCGACTTTTTACGGCTTCACGGCTGTGCTGAAATTTGCAGAGGGCTATAGTGCTCTCCTATCATTATATTCAGTGGAACCCTTCTCCCCAGTTCCCTTCCCTGTTGTCTTCTCTGTGCTTTTCTCCATCCTGGCTCTGTTTAGTTGCCAGAAGAGCTTGTTGGAGGGGCTCTACCAGTTATTCTTTGCAGCATATTGTATTGCCATTGCAGCCCAGCCTCGAGGTTTCTTCCAGGGAGGCACTCAGGGTGTACAGGTAGCTATATTTGTAGTCTCTGCCGGCATGCTTTTAATTACCACATTCAATATGGTCTCTAGTAAAATGATTCCCACAGGGCAGGGCTACTTCAAGGCTGTAGTAACCAGGACGCGGGGTCTCACTCTCAGAGCCCATGATAAAGAGCTCCATGCACCTCACCTGGGCTACTCCAAATATGCAGATGCAGAGGTGTTAGGTCACGCCTGCAGTGTGCTGGCTGCTTTTGCTGTCACAGCCACAGTTGGTGACAGAAATCCTCTGTCTGTGCTGGTTCTACCCTGGGTGGTGGTGGCTGGTGGGGCACTTCAGCTGCTCTGCGGCTCAGTAGCTTTCTCTCGGGGTAAAACTTTTGAGAGCACAGTTTTTATTCTGTATGGGGTGATGTGGACAGTGTGGGGGTTGACACGATATGGAGGCCTGTACGGTGAAACCAGAGGCTTTAATGTGGCCGTTGGGATCATCAGCTTCATGCTGTTTAACTGTTTAGTGACGGTGGCCGCACTCTTTCTAAATGTTGCCTGGTTTGCCTATGCACTCACCTTCCAGCTCATCCTAATCAGCTTCCTACTGGATGCAGTAGGTGCGCTGCCTTATGGTTATGACATAGGAGTCACCATTATCTTTGGTCTTGTCAGTTTTTATTGTTTTTTGGCTCACATTTTCAACAGCACCTTCCAGTCCCCCCAGATCCCCTTAGGAAAACCTTTAATAAAGCTGAATGGGGTTGGAGGAGGGGCAGATATCTGTCCACATCTGCCAGCCCGCAAGGCCTCATCTGTCCATCATATTGCAGGTAAGAATGTATGAAAGAAATTGATGTGAATTTTAAAATACAGTAGTTTGCATACTTGATTTGAGTTGTATTTTTCTTCTTCTCCTCTCCTCTCTTCTGCAGACATCATGAAAAATGGTGGCATATGTGGAATGCCAACAGACACTGTGTATGTGCTGGTGGCAGCATGCAACAGGCCCGATGCAGTTGTCAAAGCTTACAAGTGAGTCTCTTTTTTTTGTGAGTGTGCCCTAATCCACATGAATTTATCAGTTCCCTTTCATTATTTTCTAATTGCTGTTTGACTTCAGGGTGAAGAAACAGGCACAGGACCGCCCCATGTCCCTGTGGATCTCTTCCATCAAGCAGCTGGAGCCAGTCAGACACCTGCTGAGCCCTCTGCTCCTGGACTTCATGGAGGCTGCGTGGCCCTCCTCTATCAGCTTGGTTATACCCAGAGGTAGGTGTGTGGATGAGGTTTGTGGATATTTGGTTGCCTGATGGTGCATGGAGCATCATATGGATTTCTTGTCTCACACAGGCCCATGGATGGACACCTTTGGTTTGGGAGAAGCTTCCAAACATATAGGGACTCCACAAAGCATTGCTATCAGGAACCCAGACTGCTCTGTGGCCACACACCTCATAAACCTGGTAAGGCCCGTGGATGTGAATCACTGCATGCCTCAGGCAGCACTTACCGGCTGTGAATACAACTGCCTGTTTTTGTTGCAGGTGGGGCCCATCGCTGTGACCTCAGCCAACCCTACAGGCGAGGCAGACACAACACACCACAATCAAGTTTACGCCAAGCTGGGTGACAAGGTGGACACAGTATTTCAGTTTTATTAAATACAAGATGCACTACTGCTCTTACATCCAGTGAACCTTTTATTAAATTATATGTGTGTTTTGCTTGGTTAGGTGAACGGGGTGTTATGTGATGGACCCTCACCAGAGAACATTGCATCCACTGTGGTTGACTGCACAAAGATTGAAACTGGACACATTGGTTTCTTCAGAGTTGGTCTCATTCCTAAATCCAAGGTAATATAAATAGCCCCTCCTTTATTTTCATTTTAAGTTAATCCTTTCAATTTTGTGCATGCTCACACTAATATTCACTGTTTTATTTTGGAAGGTTCTTCAGATCTTTGAGGAGGTTCGGAAGCAGCATAGACAGGGGCAAATGAATCCCACTTATGAAAATGATTGGTGTCTGCCAGACACGCAAATGGACAAACACTCAGGAGAGGACAATGCAGCAGAGTCAGGAAGAGGAACTGGAAACACAACACCATATGAAGCTTCCCCTGAACCAAGTCCAGTCCTTAGAAATGGGTCATAGTATCGATGCAGTGCTTCAAAATGCTGCCTGCTGTACATTATTATATGTTCACAAATGGCTGTCAAATGAAACCTCATAATCAGGTCTTCTATTGTGGCCAAACTAATGTTTTCTTTATAATTTTTGTCTGAATGTTTTGTACAGGAGTCAACTTCATGTTCATATGGATAATAATTTAAAAAACACTAATGTTAATGTCACTATATGACAATAATTTGTGTTTTGCACTACACATATCATTTTTGTATTTATACCGTTTGCACTTCTATGTGGAAATTGTGATTTAAAATAAGAAATAATAGATTTTACATGTTTTGAGGATAAAATTATAATAAATTATTTCCATACAATTGTTACCGTGCTATTCTTATACAAATGAGTGTGTTTTTGTGTCTTTGTCATTTATCAAATATATTCAATGAAACATTCACATTAATATTCACAGATCACTGCTCAGCATTAATTGACTGATTGCTCTATAACTTTATATAATCTGCAACATAATCTAAAATCATTATGGAATAGAGCCACGTGAAGCTGTGTCAATGATCATAATCAAAGAGTTTCATTCCAAAAGTACAAGCAGTGAACGTCCCAAAACAGATAAAAGGAATGCAAAATTTTAGCGTGAAACATGTCATTTACAAAACACCTTTCTGATACTGTTCAGCATTGAAGAGAATTAATAATTGTATAAAAACACATTATCTTTAATTTAATAGTGATTTTTACATGGAAAACCACAAGTTACATGCAACATTCGATTTCATGAAAACACAACAGTCATCACGCAGTTTTGCAAAGAACTAGTTGAAAAAGAGTGATGTCTAACACAGACCATATATGCTTTTGATAACTATCGTTGTAAAATGTCAAATCTTTTATTGACTGTCCCAAGTACGACAAGCTGTTTCCTCACTCTGATACCAGTTGTAGACCTATATCATTAATTTCATTCAAGACAACATGACAACATGTCTATCATTTGTTAGGATTGATACCTTTTGCTTAATGAATTTGTGCCACTTTATTTGCAATTCAGACCTTCCAGATCCTATTATGTCCCAAATATGCGTAACAAATTGATGTTGATTTTTGGTAATGTTGGCTATAAGCCTGATATCTGGATAATCACTCAGTGTCCGAAAATCACCCTATGCTAAACTTTCTAAATTAATAATGCTCATACAACGATGAACAGGACATGAGAAAAACGTGAAAAACACGAAAGTAGGAAAAAAGTGCCACACACTTTGGCTCCACATGCGTCTTTTATCCATAAATATTTATTCATTAAATACAAGAAAAATGAATGTGGTACTTCTTTCCTACTCTCAAGTCTACTTGCAGTGATCAGCACCTCACTACAGTCTTTGATGTGTGTTATTTTTCCACTATATATTGATTAGGGTCAGTTCACCTTTATAACACCATGTTTCATAATGCAGCAATGCAGGTGACAGTGCATCTGTACAGATTCCTTAAATTTTAGGTCAGGAATCTAATTTCAGGTAATCCATTTCACAGCTGCTCATTTCATTCTCTGAACAGGTGATATTGATAATGTAGTGATCCTGAATGTAGATGGTTGCTGAGCTCTGTCTGCAATATTCAGAAACTGACTTTAAAAGTGGACTCTACCAATTTTACACATCCACACCTGACTACATGTCTTGAGGAGCACTACTGCATATGTGAAAAAAGTTTTATAATGTGATATTTTGACTCGTTTTAGTTTGTTTTTGTCCATCATGAGTCCAACGTTGTTATAGGATTGTGATACAAAATCAGTTCACTCTTTAAAGGAATCAGTGATGATTCTTAGGCAAAACTGAACAAAAAAATGTTTTTGTTAGGTTATCCCAACTTTTTTTGTCAATGCATAGGAGATATTCAACATTAATCTGGAAAAAAGACCAACAGTGCTGACACCTAAAAACCGTCTAGTCAGCAAACACTGCTTCAACTCATTTATACTATATGTTTTTCTGTAAATTCTCCCTACCTCTTAATTCAATTTCTCTTATTTTCAATGAAACACAGTGAATATTCTTATTCATGTGCTTTGTCACCTGATAAATAAGCAAACTATTACCAGAAAACAGACTGAGGAACCAAGAGCTACACAGGCCCATGAAGAGGTTTCAAAAACTTGTTATTTCCTCTCTTACTGAATAATTGAGTAAACAGGCTGTCTGGACTAAAGACTACAGTCTGTCCTCTGCACACACTGTTTACCAGAGTGACTAACAGCCTGTGGAGCTGGGTGAGAGGACATCCGCACCCAGGACCTCCGACTAACCCATAAACAGCTGTGTTTTTGTCAGACTGTGTTTGGGTATTTATGTGTAAATGTGAGAGTGCTTGTAAAGCATGTATAAATATACCAGTGTATTATTTAAGCTGTCTACCAGTGCTTACACTTTCAATGCTGTTTTCACTGCTAGCACAAGATCATTGAGAATCTTGTTTTCTGCAGAAGTACAATCCAAACAGAGACAAGTCATGTGTGGTTGTGTGTGTGTGCGTGTGTGTGAGTGCATGTGTGTGTTCCAAAACTTAATATGATGACTCTTTATTATGCTGTTCTTTCCAAGCATCCAGCATAATGAAACTGAGGAAAAGGGTGTTACCATAATAATGATCAATTGAATGAATGAGTTACTAACCAAAAGCATCAGTTTCCTTGTTTCATGACATCACTAGATATATTTATAAAGTGGGGAAATCCCATGGAAATGGTGATGCCTAGTATCTGTCATTTGCAGCATAATGAAACTGGGGAAGGGGTTAATATGTTACCGTTATCATGATCAATTGAAACAAACAACCATTATAAAGCTCTTTTATAGTGAGTGATTCCTGTTAATGAGTTACTTAGCAGCAACATAAGTTTCCTTGTTTAATGAAATCACTATACTGATCATGTATACTTTAAAGTGGGAAAATCCCATGGAAATGGTGTTTGAGATACTGGAGATTATGTATCAGGAAAACAATTTACTCCAGTAACAACAAGAAGGAAACCCAATAGTATTTCCTTATTGTTAGCGATGACTCAGTGTTTGAGATGCTTACATGGAACTGGGAATCATTTACTCCAGTGACAATAAGGATTTGAATCATGTTTTGAAGAAGGAAACTGTAATGGTATTTCTTTATCTTAACAATCAATTATTCATCTTTTTCTATCTTTATCTTTATAATCCCAAGGGATACCAAGGTGATGAATCTGTTAAAAAAAACATTCATCGTATGGCCTCATGCAAGATCCACTCAGATTCCCAACAGATTCTCATGATGCACATACAAGTGATTTAAGAACATTTGTGGTATTCATCAACTTTCTCTTACTTAAATTTTTCTCTGAAGTATGAACCTAATGTACAAATGTTCCAGATCAGTCGTACATCTTATGAAGAGATCATCTCTGCCTTTCTTCACAGGGGGGATATATTGACTTACAAGTATAATGTCCTAATCATAATAATAATCAAATTTAGAAATTAAATAATGACTATGATGATTTCTGTTGTTAAAACAATTATATGGCACAGTAAGAGCACACAAAGTATTTTGGCCATTTGTTATTTTCGTGGTAAGTTGGTTCAATGTTTTTTAACTTAATTTTTAATTAGGGCTTAGTTTTTTACATTTTTAATTGCATGCAGTGTATATATATATATATAATCTTCGTATACAACATTGAATGTTTGAAATTGTAAACCCCACTCAGTTGCACCACATGAGCAAAAAAAAGCCTGAAAATCAAGCTTTTTGAACAGAGCAAATACTATTTAAATATTTTTCCTCTTGTATATTCATGTCACTTACAACAAAATGCATCCAAAACTCAGTTTTCAGCTCAAGTCAGCTTTCAGAGTTCATATAACAGGTTTGTATATAAAGTTAGTCAAAAAGGTGCAATTTTTTGCTGACTTATCCAAAAATAAGAAGAAAAAAAGAAATGCAAATCTGCATGTCATAATCATTTTATCAGGTTATGATTTGAGCCAAACCCTGCTTTATTTAGTTTTTTGCGATGTGGCATGTGCAGTGCATGATGTCATTATTTGTCTATTATATTGTAATGCCATATCCACACATACAATTAGTGTGAGTAAGATTTTATTAGATTGGACTGATTAATTATTTTGTAAGTAGAAATAATACAGCTGGGTGTGTGAGTATGACTGCAATGTAGACTGTGCACTATTCCCTGCACTCATTTTCTTATTTGGAATATAGTGTAAGCTCAAAAAATAATCATTTTCTTTAATGTTGAGCTGGGTGTGACCCTTCATGCATCAGTTTCCAGTCTGGGATCTATCTAGCATATCACGTTTCTTGTCACCTATCAATTGTTCACTAGTAAATAAAGGCAGAAATACCCTGAAAAATATGTTTTAAAAAATACATGGTAATAAATATAATGAAACCAGCTATATCATTATAATGTTTTTAATTTAGGACACATACGTTACACAACATCAACACATCACACATTTATTTGCACAAAATTACACAGTAAAATAATGCACAATGAGCTTTACAGGAAGAGGAAAAATATGTTTTCGGATGCACTCTTAAAACTAAGATAAGTGTACAGTATAGTTTAAATGTGTAAATACATATATACAGAATCGGTAACCATTTACAACAGTCATTCAGTTCAGATTGTTATTATTATCGATATATTATTTGAAACAAATTTAAATATCAAAGTTATTGCTGTTTCTGCCACAGTGACATTATTTTTCCTAAGTTGTCATATGTCAGCTGAGATTCTTCATCCCATGCTACTTATGGCATTGGGAAGAGTTTATTGTAACATTTGGCAAGACGTATATACTATAAATATTAATTTTCACTCAATCTTTCTCGTATTGTTCATAAAGTGTCCCTGAGATGGTGGAATAAAAATGGGGAAGCTGAAGAAGCTGATCTTATAGGTAACCAGACTGAAGAGGCTCACTGAAGGACTGAAATTGTATCCCTAACAATCACACCACTCTGCTTTTCACTCTGTCAAAAATCTGTTGGACTTTTACTGCAGGGACACAGCCTTCCCTCACAATTGTGATGGTCCCTGTAGAAAGAGGAAGACAGGTTAGAATAATTAAGTGCCTGTCAAAACAAAAACAGAGACATTCTTTTGGAAAAGATCCTGCACTCTACCTTCATCAATCTTCAGGCAGTTGACCACAGTGGAAGCAACAACCTCGTTAGACTCCCCGTCACACAGAACCCCTTGGATCTTGTGCCCCAGTCGGCTGAGACAAAACAGATGGCAGAAGAGGGTAAGAATATATTGTGATAAACCAATAAAGCACACATTTGTTACTCAGATACACAACATATATTGAGATTAATATGCTGTAAAGAGTAGCTTTCAGAAGCCATCTCAATACAAAGTGTGTCAGTTAACAGCACAAATGTATGAGGTCCATAAAATGCATTCTCTAAGGAGAATCTTACTTAATGACCATGCTGTGGTGGGTGCTGTCTGGCTCTCCGCTTGGATTGGCTGAGGTAATGGCAAGGGGTCCAGTGATGTCACATAGATGGACGGTGACAGTGTGGTCAGGGACACGGATCATGATGCTGTCTTTTGTACCAACACGGTCATAAGCTGGTCCCACTCCTACACAAAATTAATTAAAACATTTAAAACATGAGGTGACTGTCATCTTTTTATGGTAAAATAATGAAAAATCAATGAATGATTGATGCTGTTTTGGTAGTGTACCTAGTCTTAACAGCCAGTCCCCTTTGCTGACGATGCAGCTGATGCCTCCAGGATACACATTCCTCATAAACTCCCAGAGCAGTTGACTAAAGGGAGGTTTGGCTGCCACCAGCTGTTCCACACTAGAAATGCAAATACAGATGGGCTTCTCTGCTGGTCTGTCCTATCAAGTCATATAAAACAGGTTAATGAGTTTCACATCATGTACAAAATGTTGAGATTGAATTGGACATGTCTCATATGAAACTTTTCATTCTTACTTTAATGTTATAGATTTTCTCTATCGCCTGAGGGTTCTTGCAGGATGCAGCCAGGGCATACACAGTATCTGTGGGAACACCACATACTCCCCCTTCCTCCAGAAGACCAGCAATCTTCATAAGACCACTTGTAAGTCGAGAGTTAGCCAAAGGACAAGGTAGTTCTGGAGCAGTCTCCTGCCTCACTTTCTCCTGAGACAGGTCAAAGACAGAAGGGAAACAAAAAAGTATAGAGTTTACATCAAATCACATTGGAATGAAAGAGAAAATACAACAAGAGTTTCTTGATTGGATACCTTTAATAAGGCAGGACCCATAGGTAGAAGTCTCTGTGAGAAGATGCAGTTCAACATAGATGCCAAAGCTCCATATGTACAAATTATGGAAAGCAGCGCAAGCATTGTCACTGTGAAAAAAATATTGTCACAATGTTGTAATTCCAAGGTAGATAGGTTTTTTTTAAAAATGTGCTTAGAATAAAATCTTTTTATATATACGTACTTTCCAGCAGGTATGGCAGTCGCTGCAGGGTGGAAAGAAGGAAACAGACCAGTACGACCTCCATGAATGCAGTTAGAAACAGCAAAACCAGGTTCCTATAGGCAGCTGACATAAACAGTGGAAGCAATTACAGTGGAAGCAATTACATCTTAAATCTCAAAAAAAATGAGAAAACCAACAATTACAAAAAATAATGTGGTTAACCTTACCAATCAGCATGAGGAAGGCATTAATAACGAGGAAAGCAATGGCTCCTGCTGTAAAACCGTAAGCAGCACCTGTGGAAAGCTGAAGCAGGTTACCTAGAAATGAAAAATTTGGGATCAGAATTTTGTGTAAATTAGTCAAAAACAAATCTACATTGAATCACATGTTTGTACTGCTGTACCTGCAAACCTAAACCACGTCCACGTGGCCCATACTGCCACATAGATGGAAGACATGACTGATCCAAACCGGCCTGCTCCTGTGACTTGCAGCCGACTGACGTAGGCCTGGATGATAGCTCCTGAGATGAGGACCCAGGGGATAGTCAGATGGAGGAAAGAGGGGTTTGTACTGGAAACAGCAGCATGAAGAGCTGAGAGAGCTGCAACCCCATTTGACAGGTAGAACAGGGCATCTGAAGTATGGTCAGTTTGGAAAAACACCTCCTGGTCTCCCTGTTTAGACCTGCCACATGTCAAAGCCTTCTTTAGCTGGTCACTCGAGATGGGCTGTGGTCCCACAGGGATGAGAGACTTCTCTGCGATGGTGTTGATGAGACGTGAGAAGGTACCATATAGGGAGGCTGCAGAAAAGAGAGAGCAAGCTACACCAAAGAAGATGTAGTATCCCTGGATAGGGATCTGGGGAATTGTGGAAACTGTGAGCAGGACAAAGAGCAAGTTGTGGATCAACTCCAGGACATCCATGTTCAGGCTTCCACAACAGAGCACCAATGCTGCCACCACAAAGAACCAGTTCCCCACCATCATTTCCCTCCCTGCGGTCACTTCACTGTCCTCCACAATCAGAGCAGAGGCCACAAACTCATCCCAAGCTTTGATCAGCCAATATGTGGCATGAAGACCAAACTTTGTAGTGTGGTAGCAATCTTGGCGCAGATGGGCGTAGTAGCTGGAGAACAGCTGGGCAACTGAGATGATTGACACCCATACAGCTCCCAAGCCAAAGGACTTCATGTACCCAAAGCTGTAGAAGGCGAAGATGAAGGGTAAAACAGTGTCACAGAAGAAACCCAATGCCATTGGTTCTGCGTACTTTGTGTTTTTCTTCTTCTCTTGGCCACTGCTTTGTGTGCTTGAGGAGTTGGCGGTACCAAGCAGCAGAACATTAAAGAGGGGGGTCCCGAAGCCTTTGAGGGCCAGACGCTGAGTCAGACCTTTGACAAGCAGAGCAGCTGAACCATAGATGGCGAAGATCAGAATGAGCAACTCAAGAATCCCGGAAACCACCAGAGCCCAAGAACTTGCAACCAGAGCCACTGCTTCAAAAATTAAAGTGGCAGTGATGGCCCCAAAAACAAAAGGCATGATGTAGTTGACTGTGGCAGAGCAGAAGGCAAGGAGAAAGGACAGAAGGATATAGGGGACAAGGCCAGCGATAGCTGACTCTTTTATGTAAAGTGGGATCTCTGTGGTGGCATTCAGAAGCATGTAGTTTGTCATGTTAGTGGACAGCGACATGTTGTTCAACATTGCTGTGGGAGGTTCAGTTACTGCACCAAAGTAGATTCGAGTGGCCCCAAAACTGCCCCAAAGAGCAGCATAGCCAATGAAGGCAGTGCCACTCAGATGATCATATTTTCGAAAGGAAAGCAGGCCGGCCACCAGTTGGCATAGACCACCAATCAGGATGAGATGAACACCTGAATAAAACACATAAAATTAAAATTACTAAAACAAGTTTATACTTTTTATCATAATATTAAAACAGATTATCTACAAGTTTTACCTGCAAGTATGTTCTCTACCCCTTGTGGTGCAATGCCAGTGTGTGCTGTACTGAAGTTCTGTAGAAGTACGAGGAATGCACTGATCCCATTGGATAACATGCCCAAAACTCCTGGCTCACCATAGAAACTGGCTGGAAAACCATCTGATGTAGTCATTGTCTCTATCAAAAAGCACTTTTACTGGAAAAAAAATCAACAATGGATGCAATTTAACAGATGACACAACTTATCTATAAATGTATATGTTTGATACATTTTCCATTACAGATAAATTGCAAAACCAAATAAATATATTACACAAAGGAATACTGAATCATCTTTATTGTTATTAATATAATATAATAATAATATTATAATGTACTATTATAATCTTATAATATATATAAATATGATATATTATATCACTACATTGCACAAATATGAAAGCTAGTTATGTGTACAGAGCCATGTTATTTGTGGTTGGAAAGAACAACTTAGTGGTCATTGAATGATAAATACTAAAAATACTAAAAGTTAGTGAATTTTACAAAAATAACAAACAGAATAAAACTGAAGCTACATTAAAAGCAAAGCAGATGTGATAATGCCTTTAGCAATGTAAATGTAAACCACAAATGTAAAAAAAAAAACATTAAACTTCTGCTTCAATGAACTAAATTAGATGTTACCAATGGACTATATTCAAGTTAAAGTCACATTGGAAAACTCCCTCAGGCTAGTTTTTTTCTTATCTCCTGAAATACCTCTAGAAACCTGAGAGTCTCCAGCCCTGCCCAGTCATAAGTGGGGTGACCCGTAATTGTAACAGCAGCAAGAGACACAGAGAATATGTATTCAACATTCCTGCTATAATGACCATGAAGTCAGTTTTATCCATCACTAACAGATATTGCAAAGCACAGCATGCTGAGGTACTATTAGATACAATTTACTAAAGACTCACGATTTTAGTATTTTCTTTTGCAATAGAACATGTAACTGTATTATTTTTGTATTCAGCCAATGTTAAAAAACAAACAAACATATTATCCCTCTTTGTTCATAATGTGGCATTTTGAAGCTTACATACAAAACACAATCAGTAACTTTAGAAAAAAAGGTCTCACCTGATATAGATGCTCTGTGAAATGAAGTTGGGAGTTCTTCTGGAGAGGGGATGAAACATTTGTCATAAATAAGACTTTCCTGTGTGTAGGAGGAGTTCATGAAAATTCCCCAGACTCACGTACAATCTGCAACCTGAGCAATGACATCACTGCTTCTCACCTAAGTCATAAACCTGAATTCCTTCTTCCTCATTCTCTGGGGATGGTGATGTTGTTTCTGACAATGATGAATACCAGCTAGATGGAAACCCCTCCTTTTAATCTGTTAAGGATATGCTTGCCCTTCCCTGTTCTTTCCAGGTCAGTATCAATAGCCACTGTAACTCATCCACTATATAAGGCAGGTACCCACTCAATCTGAACATCATCAGCATCCATCTGAACCTGCTGACTGCAAACCTGCTGCATCACAGAGAAAGAAAAAAGAAAAACAATTTGAGAAAAACTGAAGCCATGATCTCCACACTACAGGTAAAGATACATAATATTTGTTCAGGCTTTTTTAGTTAAATTAGTATGAATGATTATCCCCATTAATGCCTATGTTATAGGATATTTACTCAGTCTAATGAAAATAATATAATTTAAACTAATATGTAATAACCAAACTATAGCATGTACTGTTGTTAGGGGAGAACAGAGCTCTTGTTAAATGTTAAGCAGATTACATACACACCTGTTAGAGCACCACCTCCCCAATACAGTAACTCTCAACAGAGGCACACAGGCTGAGCAATATTCATGATAGTGATGCCAATGCTCACTAAAATTGAATTAGATGTGTGTCTGACAAGGAAAATATCTCAGCATGTCCACAACCAGAAATAGATTTGAGCTGTACAAAACAACAATGAAACATTTCATCGAAATATAATAAATGCTTCCCTTAGGATGTTGAAATGTCTTTACTGTGTGTCCTGCAGAAAACTATTAGACCAATGACAGCTATCAGAGGACTGCATCAGTCTGCAGTGGAAGGTAAGCTGTTACAAACACAAATTCTACTTGTTTGGAAAAATAAACTACATTTCTCATTTAATAACTCCTGACCTCTTTTCTTCTATTTCCTCATTATCTTCTTTGCTGCGTTTCCCTAATACAGTCTTGAAGCAGCCACGCCCTGAGGAAACAATCACAGCCAGTTTTGGGAAGTTCATCAGTGAAGTAAAGTCTCAGCACTTATCCTCTGTAGTCCTCCACCGCAGTAAAAGGATGGTGCTGGACAGCATTGGAGTTGGTCTGATTGGCAGCACGACAGACGTGTTTGAACTGGCCCTACAGCACTGCCAGGTGAGTCAGTTATTACGGTCTTATCTGACATAAGCAGAGACAGATGAAAGCAAAAACCTGACATTATACAATCAGTGTTCATAAGTCAGTGCAAAGGTTGTGTGTGGACAGATGAAATGAAGGGGGGGAAATACTCATTATTATCATAATAAATGTAGTCATATAACTTGGGACCAGAGAGGGGATTTTTTTGTTTGATGACATATGACTTACAAAGAAACTTATTCAGCTTTCATCAACTGAAGAGTGATGAGCCAGAGCTATTTAAAGAAAAGTTCACAGGATAAGTGTGTGTGTGTGTGTGTGTGTGTGTGTGTGTGTGTGTGTGTGTGTGTGTGTGTGTGTGTGTGTGTCTGTGTGTGTGTGTGTGTGTGTGTGTGTGTGTGTGTGTGTGTGTGTGTGTGTATATGTGTGTGTGTGTGTGTGTGTGATGACACAATTTAAGACCAAAACATTACATTTAAAATGTCCTTGGAACCATTCCCTGTGTTAACTCGTCTGTGGCTTCCCTTCAGCACATGTACGCCTCTGATGACATCAGCTCTGTTTACGGACGCAAGGGCACCAGGCTCTCCCCGACACTGGCAGCTTTCGTCAACGGAGTGGCGGTGAGTATAAATAGGTGGAACAGATGTGTCACCATTATCCCATGTGCATTAGACAATTTCAGATGCACTAATCCATAAAACCATTACCAAAACCAAACTACAGCTATGGAACAGTCTAGAGAGCCAACCACAGGAGGACTGAAAATGAATATGACCTCACATTACCCTTCTACAGAAATTTCCAAAATGATGTATGCAAACACTGGTTGGCCTCTGTTCCCAAATAAGTCATTAGGGTGCTGGGCCCATTTCTGCAGCCAGTATTTGCCCTCTATGAGTCAAGCCTGTTACACCAATTAAAGAGACTCAGATTTGTCATTAAACCCATTGGCCACAGTGAGGATTAGGGACTTGATAGCTATTGTTTCATTTGATTTTTTTTTAAAATGTGTCCTTTTGCTCACAGACTCACTCAATGGACTTTGATGATACATGGCACCCCGCCACTCATCCCTCAGGAGCAGTCCTTCCTGCTGTGTTAGCACTCAGTGATATGATGACTGCTAACAGCAAACCTAGTGGCCTGGACTTCCTGCTGGCTTTCAACGTTGGCATCGAGATCCAGGGCCGGCTGATGAGGTTCTCTAATGAGGCCCACAACATCCCCAAGAGGTGAACGCCTAGGAGCCTGAGTCAAATCAGACACAGATAATTATAGTTATATTAGCAACATTGTAGGGTTTGTACTGTACTTGGTATCCCTAAGTGATTATTTCATGCATACAAAGCCTGTTTCTTATTTCTATATTTTGCACAGAGAAAAAGTATCCACATGAGTCTAAAGCCCATTCATATTTGACTCTGCTGATCTCTGCAGTGTGGTTTACAAGGAGGTCAGAAGTGTAATGTGAATTTTCTTAATGGTGTCAATGAGCTGTGAAAGGCATGTTTTTATGTTCCTAGACAGCAGAGGCTCTGTAGGTAGTGTTAGTACAATTATCCATGTGGAGGAGAATATCACAGAGGTCTCCCTTTGCAAAGTGTTTACGAGTCAAATTACCCACCACATTATTTACTTGTTTATCAAATACTGAAATGACAAAAAAAATATTTTTCCTTTAACACCCCTGAGCTGTCTCTGCATGTGGAGAGTCACATAAAGAAGAAGTTGTTTGTATGGAGCTCTGCTGTAGCCATAATGACCCTTTAAAATGCTCCTTTAGTCACAAAACTCCTCACCAAAAACGTTCTGTCTTCATCACCAGGTTTCACCCTCCCACTGTAGTGGGGACTATGGGAAGTGCAGCAGCCTGTGCTCGCCTCTTGGGTTTGGATCACTCCGGCTGCAGTCATGCTTTGGCCATTGCTGCCTCTCTATCTGGAGCCCCAATGGCTAATGCTGCCACTCAGTCCAAACCCCTCCACATCGGCAATGCCTCACGTTTAGGACTGGAGGCCGCTCTGCTGGCCTCTCGAGGCCTAGAGGCCAGTCCGCTGGTCCTGGATGCTGTCGCAGGGGTAGCCGGCTTCAGTGCTTTCTATGAAGACTACGTGCCGCAGCCTTTGGGCTCACCTAATGATGAAGGTCACATGTTCCTGCTAGAGGAGCAGGACATGGGTTTCAAGCGCTTCCCTGCACATCTGGGGATGCACTGGGTGGCAGATGCTGCAGCCTCAGTCCATAAGCTTCTTGTGGGGGCTGGCCATGGCACTGTGTCCCCAGCTGAAGTTCAGGATATCCTGCTCAGAGTCCCCCACTCTAAATACATCAACAGGCCTTTCCCTGAGTCAGAGCACCAGGCACGCCACTCTTTTCAGTTTAATGCTTGCAGTGCTCTCCTGGACGGTGAGGTGACTGTGCAGTCTTTCACCCCCGCCGCCATGACACGCCCTGACCTGCTCGCTCTGCTGAGCCGTGTTCATGTGGAGCATCCCCATGACAACCCAGCTAATTTTAACCGCATGTATGGCGAAGTCCAGGTGACACTTGTTGGGGGAGACATCCTGAGGGGACGCTGTGACACCTTCTACGGACACTGGCGCAACCCACTGACCAATGAGAGCCTGAGGAAGAAGTTCAGGAACAACGCGGGGATGGTGCTTACCTCCGAGAAGGTTGAGAGGCTGATTGAAGTTTTGGAGGAGCTGGACAGACTTGAAGACTGCAGCCCCGTTCTCTCACTGCTGCAGTGAACATTTACAGATATACAAGATAACAAAAACCAAAACATCTTGTACACAGTAATTAAAAATACTGATTTAATCTGTTGAGCCATGTTAGAACAATGTTATGTAGTGTATATTTTGCAAAATATCCTTATTATACCTGTATTATTTTTATATTATCAAAAACATAAATATGAGTTGTAAAATGTGATCAAATAATGTTTCAAATGGGTAGGAAAAGACAGATTTTGTACTGAATAATTTGAAATATCAATTTTATGTTTGAAAATTACTGTACTTTATTTTGTATGTTTGTGTCAAACAATTTCAACACTGTAATGTTTAATGCTTTTAAATGCAATGGTATTCTCTCTTTGACATTTCTTTCATTTCAGTTGTAGCATTTGTAGTTGTAGTATTTCCATTTTTATTGTAATAAACCTACTCAAAACCAAAAACTGAGAAAGTGTCCTCTTGTTTGACATCTCTTCCTGTTAGTATTTAAACATATTTCTGAAGAATATAAGCAGTAGTGCAACAATAAGTTAACGGCAAACATTCTATATTTTCCTAAAGGAAAAGATTATGTGTAAAAATTAGGAGACAGGAGTTCACACAATACAGCCCATTAATCTTTCACTAGGTTAATTTAAAACCTGGTAAATGTCAATAAGGAAACATGTTGAGCGCACAAAAGTCAACAAACCATGTGTTTTGTCTGTGTGCATTTGAACTGTAAATAAAAAAAAGAATGTGGAGCAATGCTGGGAATAGGGGAGCTGTTTTCCTCATTCCAGTCTCTGGTCCTTAAGTTAATATATTGCGTTACGTCTGTTCAGGAGGAAATAAACACCTGTCCTGGAGACATGAAGGCTCTGATCCATGCATCTACCCAGCTCAGTCATGCATGGGATACAATGAAACCAACATGTTTTTAGCACTGTCTGGGCACGCCTGTATGTGTTGGCACAGCTGAAATTTAAGTGTCAACATTAATAGTGTACTAAGGAAGAGGGCTCTATATTAAAGTGAGTTGTTGGTCTTTCCCAAGACTGGACAGACAAAGTTTAAAAAAAACTTTACCAAGTTCAAAATACACCAAAAGAACCAACACCGTCTCATAGAGCAAGTTTAATATCTTCCTGTTGTCCAAACGTACAGTGAAGTACAGTAGCGTCTTGTTATTGTTTTTATGTATAGCAATGTTGGTCTCATCTTAGGGGACCACATAACCTCTCTGTATTTTGCATCATTTTCTAAACTTGTCTGGAGGAGATGTTAATACCCAGATAACTGATATTACCAGTTGTGACAGAATTGTGTATGTCCTGGGTTACAGGATTCAGTGAGGTAGATGAGATAGTAAGAATAAGTGATTTGAACCTGTGGTTTATGGTATAGCCTGAGATTTGTTTTGTAAATCTTGACGATAGAGTAAGGAATTTTTGGTATATAAATTAATTTTGTATTCTACGTTCTATCATGTAATTTCCTTTAATTTTCATGGTGTTGTCTGTGTGGTAGCACAAGCAAGGGGTTCAATAAAATTATCTAAAGGCAGAGAAGAGAGCGGGTCTCTGTCTGGTGCACCTGTGCAGTGTGAATCTTCGTGATGTGATTCCATTAGTGGTGAGAGTGGCCATGGGTGTATCATATAATGATGTTATCCAGTGAATGAACAACCTTTTGAAAACCAGTGAAAAGGAAAATCCAATTTACTTCATCAAATGTTTTCTCTGCGTCTAGTGAAACTTCTTTGCTTTGTTTAGTTGAATGTTGATTAAATTTAAGATTCTTCTGATGTTGCTAGTGAGATGAAGCCAGTTTGGTCATTATGGATTTAGAATGAAAGTATTGTTTTCTAATCGAGCAGGGCAGTGTTTTTAAAATTTGAAATTTGAAAGTTTGTAATTCATTCCAAGTGTATTTTTTGGAGTTATTAACATAGTTTTCTGTTAGTTATTTTAATTTGTTTTCTAAGTTACTTACATAATTACTACTTTTGCCCTTCTTGTTCCTTGTTCCTGTTTCCCTTGGCATTGTTGGAGATGTATTTGAATTGGTTGTGTAATTATACGTATTTGCGATAAGTTGCATGGCTGGGAAAGTGTCATGGTTAATGGTTTCATGACGGGAAAAGTTGTTGGACACTTCCTTCACTGTGTTTTATCACAAGGAAGGAGTCCCATGGCAAATATAGCAATGAAGACAAAAGGCCCAGAGCAGGTAAGACATTAAAGTGTAAAATAACCTTATGGCTTTTGTACTGGGACACGCTCAACAACAAGGTAATGGATTTAACAACAATGATCATGATTTACAGGTGTTTTCTCTCTACCCACAGCAGATCAGAAAACGACACAATAGAAGGGAAACCACAGAGATTTGAGCCTCTATACTGTACATCTATAGATGTGACATACTATACATGTATATACATGTATAGTATGTAACATGTAACATATCCTTGTGGCTTTTGTACTGGGACACGCTCAACAACAAGGTAATGGATTTAACAACAATGATCATGAATTACAGGTGTTTTCTCTCTACCCACAGCAGATCAGAAAACGGCACAATAGAAGGGCAACCACAGAGATTTGAGCCTCTATAGTATAGAGGCTCAAATCTCTGTGGTTGCCCTTCTATAGATGTACAGTATAGAGTCTATACTGTACATCTATAGATGTGACATACTATACATGGAGTTTCCACAAAAAAACTTGCTATATTTAGCATGGGAAGAAGTCCCATGCTAAATATAGCAATGAAGACAAATGACCCTGAGCAGCCAAAATGTTAAAGTGTAACATAACCTTGTGGTTTTTGTACTGGGACATTGGGTCAACAATTAATGAACAAAACATATGAATGTGCCTTGTTAGTGAGTGGGTGGGAATCCCCAGAGGACTGTGGTGTGGAAGGTATCTAGCTCTTTTTGTGCGTCATATTTCAACATTCAGGAGAAATTATTAATATGGGGTATTTGTGAACTGAATATGATAATATTAAATACTTGGATAATATGGACAAAAAATGTACTTGCCGACCTCCTATTGGAGCTTCATCGAATAAGTTAAGTTAATTTCCTCTTGTGTCTGTTATGGAGATTTCATTAATTAATGGTAAGTAGAGGAAAAACACGAGTTCAGTAACGGCTTCAGTACTTTTTTGAATGATTTATTCTTGCAAGAGGGATTTTTCAGTGAACAGTACACAGAAAGTGTATCTTGTGATTCTCTTTTTGACGAAGTTACAGTGGACATAAATGTTCCATTACATGTCCCAGAAGCAGGAAATTTTAATACACATTAAATACAGTAAAAATAAACAAGGCAAACATAAAATATTGAAAATAAGACATGTTCAATCTGTTCACAGGTGATGTGGGGGGAAAAAATGTTTTCTTCTTATCGATACAGGTCAATTTCAGACTAACACCACTACATTTCACATGACTCAACATAAGCATATACAGTGTTGGTTGGTGTTTTTGAACTCTTCATAATTTGCTCTATTTCTGCATAAATATTACCCTAAAATGTGATCTAATTTTCATGCAAGTCCTAAAACTAGATAAGGGAACCCAATTAAACAAATGAGACAAAAACATTGAACGTATTCATTTTTTTTTTTTAATAAAATTATCCAGTTTTACATATTTGTGTGAGGCTTAAGTATGAAAACCCTTGTTTTCAGTAACTGGTGTGACGCCCAGCAATAATTTCCACTAAACATGTATGGCAACTGTTTATCAGCCCTGCACATCTGCTTGGAGGAATTTTAGCCTATTCCTCCCTACAGAACAGTATCAACTCAGGGATGTTGGTCGGCTTACTGCATTAACTGTCTGGCTCAGGTCCTCCCACAGCATTTCTATTATATAGAATTAGGGTCAGGACTTTGATGTTGCAACACATGAACTTTCTTCTGTTTTAACCATTCTTTGGTAGAGTGACCTGTTTGTTTAGGGTAATTGTTTTACTGCATGACCCATTTTCTATTGAGCTTCAGTTCATGGATGGATACCTTGACATTTCCCTGTAGAATATCCTGGTACAACTCAGAACTCATAGCTCCATCAATGACTGTGACCTGTCCTGGTCCAGAGGAGGGTAACAAAGGTGTTCTTTAGAAATTGTTTTGTAACCCTTTCCAGCCTGGAGAGCATAAGCAACTCTTCTTCTAATCTCCTTGAGATTCAAGCCATAATGAACTTCCACAAACCTGATTGTTGATGGTGAAGACCCAGATTTCTCTTCTTTAAAAAAAGGCACAGCTGCCCAGACTCACACCTGATTGTCATCCCACCTGACTCTACTTTCAACTTCAAATGAATTCATAATCCTAGAGGTTCAAAGACTTTCACCTCGCACAAATATGTAAGATTGGATAACTTTTCTTCATAATTTAATGAATATGTTTTATGTTTTTTTGTCTCAGTTGTTTAATTGATGTCTCTTTATCAAGTTTTAGGACTTGCACTTGCATTTATGCAGAAATAGAGCAAATTTTAAAAGGTTCAAACATTTTCAAGCACCACTGTATGTTGGATATTTAATGGGTCATGTATTTGAAGTATTATGAGTGACATGTATTTTTTGTATATTTCAAGTCTGACTCAATAGTCTGTGTGCTGTTTAGTATAAACAATAATCTCCATGTCTCTACCACAAAAAGCCAAGTTAAAATTCTGATGTCTCTACCTTTCATTTTCCCCCAAAATGATTGCTAACCTGGTGAGCAAAGGCTATAAGTATTCAAATGGCCTAATTATTTGATATAAAAGTGTGATAAACAGAAACAGTCCAGCAATAAATGGCTTAAGTACTGACAATATAAACCCATTAAGACATAAAGTAAAATATCATGTAAAGAGTTTCATAAATAATGTCAAAAAAGCAAAAATACCAGAGCCCATAGGAGGTGGAAGAACTATTTATTTTCAGCAGAAAAAGCAATGTTTCTTATAACTCTGGTTTTCCTTCACATAGTAAAGATAGTCTTCTTACACACCCATTTGAGTATACTTAACATACATTACTAAACATTTTCAGGTGTTGAATTTTTCACTTTTTATGCTGAATTAAATGTACTAACATAAAAAAATGTAAGCTTTTTCACACATCATTAAAATAGCAGTCACTGCTGAGCAGAACTACATAGAAACTGTGTCTTTGCAAAGCCAACTGATGTTATCTACCCCATCTTCACAGCTGAACACTATATGCAAAGTAGGTGTAACAGTTAGTGCAGTGATAAAAGCATTCACACGCAGTCCTAACATGACCCTTCTGATGTATGGTTATAGTTTGACACTTCAATGAGATTGTCGTCTGGATCTCTGAAGTACAGGGAGGTGATCGTCCCCACGGCTCCAGTCCTCTCCACTGGACCCTCCTCAATCTGGACTCCACAGACCTGCAGAGGAGAAGAGACCACATAAACTGACACTGAGCATGATAACCCCAAAATGGACAAGAACATACATATAAAGTTAGCTGGTTTTAAAAGAATAACCACCTTAGCCTACAAATAAAAATGTTATATTCTAGAGATCAAAAGAGATATAAGTGAGTTAGTACCTTCAGATGTGCAGCTACTGTAGCCAGAGGGGTTTTGGTGATGATACACAGGTCTGCAGAGCCTGAGGTTGGATGCTTGGCTTTAGGCTCAAACTCCTGGCCCAGCTGGTGAAGGTTAAACTTCTGTTTCCCAAACCCAAGAGCTTTACGGTTTCCCTAGTTGTGGCAGACACGGCATGTGTGGGTGCATAGAGCAGTGTCAAATGACAGTCAAAGCCTGCCATCTAGTGGATGGTCTCAAACGAATCAGAGGGACAACGGCAGTATTCCTGTTGTCGCTATATAATGCACACATTGCTGTTAATCGTACAACCAACTACTAGTAATTCATTGATATGCACTGGAATACCTTAAAAGTGACGACCTCCATGCCCAGAGCTGTGGTGTAAAAGTGGATGGTGTCTGGCACACTTTTCACTGTTAGCACCAAATGGTCCAGATGGCTCACCTCAACTGGACAGGTTCCCTTGAATCTGACAAATCCAAGTGTTTGGATGGAGACCGTCTACAACATGTAAAAACAAATAAATTATACGAATACAGATATTACCGTTGAATTCTGCAGCAATAGCGCCGCAGTGTTGTAAATAGAAACTGCATTCTGTGAACGAGAATGGCCTTTTCTCTTGCAGTGTTAAATGTCACAACATAAACATGAGGCATATTACAGGAACAAGTTAGGTAGTTAAACATGCACTTCATCAATGTATTAGGTGTATCACTTGAGGTTACGATATTTAAAATAGACAGAGTATATAAACTGCTGTCACAGTCACAAAAGCAGAAGCAAGTTAAAAGACTGATAGTGAAACTACATGTAACGTGTGTTATATTCACATATAATGATAATAATTACCTTGAAATTATTCCTCTGAAGGTACCACAAGCGACTTCCAGCCGCCCGCAGAGCCATCCTTGCCGTGTCTGAGTATGTACCATACAGTCTATGGACTATGGTCTGTACTTCCTTGTTTTTTCCACCTCTGTTGACTATAACACCTCTGTGGACTATAACACTGCATTGCGCGCTGGTTTACAGCATCGAGAAAAGTAGAGTATGCAGTTATATTAAAGTTTGTAAGAAAAAAAACACAACTTGTGACTTAACAACTTCTATCTGCCAGAATTCAGACCCCTGGTGCTTCGATGTCAAGGGTAGTTTTAAAATAATTACATGCGACTGGATGTTTTCCAGTCAAAGTGAAACTCCTCCAGGGTTTATTAACGTTTGAGAAGTCTTAATTTTTAATTGCAATTCTGGTTCAAAGAAGCCTTACCAATTCAAAGTATGCTGTTTTGGCAAAGTTGATACGGCTATATTTGGCTACAAAATGCCCTTTGTTCAGTTTGAATGGGGATTTCTTTTGTTTTTTTGTTAATAAATCCGACCAGTAGGGGGTACTGTTAATAACTTAATAGATTCCTAAAACAATACAAAGTGTAAGTGCATTATATTATAGTGGTGACAAACTGAAGAAAAAGACAGTTAGGGTCTGAATACTTGACCTCAACAGTGAGATCTGATGGCCCTGTTGTGCTGTGAGGGGCATTTTCCTGGTATGGTTTATTTTAACAATTGCAAATCAATACAAAGTTGTTTTGAGTGATCACCTTTATCCTATGATGAAACATTTCTATCCTGATGGGAGTGGTTTCTTCCAGGATAACAATGCCCCCATCCATAGGGGAGGAGGGGTCACTGAATGGGTTTATCAATATGAAAAGAAAGTGTGACTCATATGCCATTATTTTGGACTGACGTGTTAGACAGCACTCTCTAACATCATCAAAAGACCAACTGAGTGAATATCTTTTTGAATGGTGTTAATCTATTCAGTCGAGTTCAGAGACTGTACAATCAATACCATGGCAGACTGAAGCTCTTCTAGCAGCACATGGTGGCCCAACACCTTACTACTACTCTTGTGTATGTTGGTTTTTCCTTTGTCACCCATCACTATGTATATTATATTGAGCACAATGGCTGTAATCAATGCACATATTACTGGAGGAAAGCCACCAACCACCTGCTACTTGCCCTTTTACACTTCTGTGAGGCCCATCAAAGATTGTAACATCCACTTTGAAATCCATGACATTTGAAAAAGTCCCAATATCAAGTGGTGGCAAAAAAAAATTCAATTAATGGTCAGTTCAAGGCAAGTATTTAAATTAAAGTTGGATTAAATTTGGATTATTACATATATAAAACAGAATTATAACTAATGAGTATAAAACTGCACAGAGCACAGAATGCATATCTACAGTGCATTTTGTAGCATAACAAGTTGTTTAATTCAGCGGTTAGTTTCATTTTAACACCCAGTTAACATACTGCACTGGGTGGGTCACAGATCAAGGCCAAAACTAGGAAAGAATGGCCCAAGAGGGAACATACATTTCATTTACAGGTTAATGGTATTCAACAATGACAATGTCTTGCAATCAAACTTTTATGCCCCACAAAAGGAGGTAATAATTGTGGCAAAGACATCAAACAGTGAAACAAGAAACATGACAGGGTGGCACTGGAGTGATGCCCTTTTCTTCCTTTAGCCAGTAATCTTGTTATCAACAGTGCTATTAAAACCTACAGAACCTCTAAATAAAATTAAATGTACTTCAAATACGTCTTCATTTAAGATTTTAGCCATTAACAGTTTTAACAATAGCATACATTTATAACATGGTTTGTATTCCCCTACTTTCACTTGCGTATTGCACACTGATATGAGCATCTGCACATGAGGCAGGAGGGCACAGTGGGCGAGCAGCTTGACTTTCTAGTGGAGCCTTACAAAAGGACAATGATGTGACTCTCTTCAGACTTGGTATACACCCGACACTCTCAAACCTTTGTGTTGATGATGAAAAATATGACTTGTACATTGAGGTGAACCCACAGGTAAAAAGTTATATTCTAGCTTGAGAAGGTAAGCCTGAATTTCAACTTAGGTGAATTTCTGATTTTTTCATGTATTTATGCCAATACCAGCTTATAGAACTTATTATAGAAGATTCAATAATTAATGAAAAATTAGACCAGTTGTTGATGGATGACAGAATGACAAAATGATTGAGGAATCATTATTGTACATTCAAAAAGTAAATGTGGGGAAAAGGAAAAGCTACAACATATACATTTCTGACATGTCATGCCCACAATATAATATTTTTGAGTTGTGAAAATTCACATGCCAGCAACTTCATATCAACCCAATATCTACTACCAATATTGAGACATCCCTAATTTCTGGTATGGTGCTATTTGGTCATTTTTTAATGATTAGGAAAATAAAAAAACAAATGTTAAATAATTTCAAAATGAACTTGCACTTGCAAAAGCAACCTGTGTCTTATGCCTCTACTTTTGAAACAATTTAGCACACTGCAAATTTTCATGTACCTGAAAATTGTTTGATTCAGGTGAACAAAGAAGGGAGAGTACAAGTCACAATTTAAATGGCAAACCAGTTAATGTCCTACATCCTTTGAACATCACAATCTCTAAACAGATCTGCTGTGTACACTAATACCAGCTTTATGTTTAACACCGAATTCAGGGATGCTCTGATAGAGGATATTTATGGCCAATACAACCCTAATCTTCATATAAGATAATTTACAATCCAAAACCAATTTACTGATACAAAGTATGATTCAAAATTATTTTTACAAGCTTATTTACAGCTAATACTTTGAACTGGTGTAACTAAGAACTGTACCAATACCCACCTTATGGTAAAAGGCGCCATTTGGTAGCTAATACAAAAGAACAGAAGTGCCTGAACTACCAGCAGGTGTGCAGCATTTACAACCAGGGGATTCTTTATAAGATACAGGTCTGTTTGTGCGCATGTCTTGACGCAATGCATCAAACTGCTTGGTCACTACAGATTGATTCAAACAGCATGCATTACTTGTGTGTGACTTTGGACTGTAGAAATAAATGTCTTTAAGAGATTTAATATCTGCCACTGCATGGAGCACCCCAAACCAAACCTGTGACTGCATTATGATAAAACTCACAAATGGTATGAAGGAAATACATTTTAACAGTGGGGACACATTTCCTCAAAGCCTCTTATGGACTTGGGATATTAGATTATTTAGGTTGAGAAAAGAAGGCCTGCAGTCTGTTATGAGCTAAACCACACTCTCTCGGTTGGCAGACACCAGGACTGCCCTGCGGCAGATAGGGCAAGTGGAGTTTTCAGACAGCCAGCGATCAATGCAGTGCACATGGTACTCATGAGAACAGGGCAGCTTACGTAGCTTATTTCCTTCTGCATACTCTGTTATGCAGACACTGCAAGTCTTCAAGGCATCACTCTCACCAAAGTTGCGCATAGAGAGGTTGTCAATCTGCTCTTTGGTCAGCCCTTGGGGCTGGTCCTCATCATCATCATTTAGGAGGAAGAAGTGGGCAAGTCGGAGGAAGGGCAGTGAGCTGGGCTCTTCTAAGCTGATAGGAGGTCTAGGTCGAGCCCTACCACCAGAGGCAGGTGGAGCAGTGGCAAGGCCCTCATCCATATCAGTCTCAACTGTCCTTGCCCTGACTCCAGCAGCTACAGGTGGTTCCTCAACCTCAGCAGCAGGAGTCGGAGCAGTGGTAGCATCTGGGTTGTTCAGGGTCTCAGTGAGATCCGCAGGTGTGCTGGCTCCACGGTTTGAATCTGAAGAGTCAGAGTCTGAATCCATGAGGTATCCGAGTTCACCAAAGCCTGTCATGATCTGCCGGATCATAGACTGGAGAGCCATTGAGGTTGCCTCTCCCAAACCTGCATCAGAGATTCTCCGGATAGGGATGCGAATAGTGCTGACGTAGGTCCTCACACCGGCACGCTCTGAGCGTGAGAAAGTCCTACGAAATCCACCGCGCTCACTTTCATAAAGAAATGTGTTGTTTGAGTTCTGGGAGCGTGAGCGGGTGCGACTGGCGATGCTGTCTCTTTGGCGATATTCGCCTGGACGCACACGACGCACCTGGAGATCAAGCATGATAGTAGGGGGGCGGCGTCCAGCTGCACCCCCTTCCCCTCCAGCAGTTTCTCCTTCCTGAGGTCTGACGTTTTGGGCCTCTGGGACTGATTCTGCTCCAGCCCTAGACTGCTGAGCATCACTGTCAGCAGTGCTTTGCCTGGACAGAACATGTTGTCGAGTCCGAGAACTGCCCTCCACTGGAGGCACAGGAGGAGCGTTGGTGTCAGAGCTGGGGCCTTGCGAGCTGGGAGCGTGACGTGGATTAGGGAGATCCTCCAGCTGATCTAGGTTGAGAGGAGAGCGACTTCTGGCTGTACGAGCCCTGGTCCTGCGTGGTTCTGGACTGCGGCTGCGAGGTCTCCTTTGTCCTCTGCGTGGAGAAGGAGGAAGTGTGGGTTGCACTGGAAGGACAGCTGGTGAGCTGGGGGGTTCTGGCAGTATCTCCTGTGAAACAACCTCTTCTAATTCAGGCTCTGGTTCCACTATGACAGCCAGCTCCTCTACAACTGGTTCTTCAACCACTTCTGTCTCCATAGGGACCTGTGGTTCAGGATTAGGATTAGGATTAGGATTTGGATTTGCATCTGCAAGCGCTGCCGCTGCTGCTGCCGCCGCTGCTGCTGCCGCCGCTGCTGCTGCTGCTGCTGCTGCTTGACCCTCTGGAGACTCCTGCTCTCCTTCAGCAGCTCCCTGCTGTTCAGCCAGGTTGCGGTTCACACTGATTTCCAGGCTGAAGCGAAAATCTCCACTGTTTGGGTTGGTCTGGCTTACTGCCCGCCACGACTGGTTCCCACGATGACCAGTTCTGGTTGTATTGCCTGTGCGCCTCACTGTGTTCAGCCAGTCCAGGAGACTATCCCCACCAGCAGGATCCTCAGAGCTTTCCGGTTGTTCTGAAAATAAACAAAATCAAGTGATGATAAAACATTTGCCAAAACATGGTCAAAAAATATATAAATAAATAAGGCAAACTTACCACCTGGTTCCTCTGCACTTTCAGTCCTGGGGGTATTATTCTGTTGTTCGGGACCATCTTTGATTTGCTGAAGTCTATGTAACAGTTCATCCTCTGTTACCTCTCCTGAGAGAGATATTAAAAAACAGAACAGTCCGTTATCACAAAGCAAGATTATTTTTTGTCAGTCCATGTATTCCTTTACTGTAGGTTATTGTGTGTTTAGTTCTTCTCCAGAAATCCACCAAATGGGTTTCTCCGACACACTGCTTGTAGCCTTAACCACAGGTGAAAAATCACTCATCGGCTTAACTTACTAACAGGTAATTCCTCTTTCAAGCTACTATTCAAGACACCTATCCTGGAAATACCTTGAGAGCCAGTTCCTCTCTTCTGTACTTCCATATAATCATACTGTGAGCCCAGTAACAAACTCCAAAAGTTAAATCTCTGTACAACAGAATGAGCCACAATCGCGACCTCATTTGTACATCCTGTATCTGAAATAACCAGCTTTCCCACCTGTGTACCCAGTCCCTCTGTTGTCCTTGTACTCAATTTGTTTTTCCTTCTGTTTCCATGTTGTGCTATATTTGTGAATGTATGTGTATTTTATGTATATACATTTTAATAAGCATAACATAAGTTTGGAGTAAGACACTGCAGGTGGCTGAAAGGAACTGACAGTTTTAACTCCCTACCACATAGGAAGGGGAGAACCTGACAAAGTGAAAAAGAAAATCTTGTAATATATTGCAAAAACGTTGTTCATGTGACAAAAGTCGTGTTAGTTCATGAGACTTGAGGACTGGTGTTGTTTGTTGTACTGTATTGGCCCATAGAGCAACAGGACAATACTGAAAACCTCCAGACTTACCAGGGCATGCCACTGTCCATTCAATGCCCTCTCCTTGCAGGGTGCTCCAAACTTACATTCCCCCTCCTACTGTCGTGGGACATAAACGGATTGGGTGTCTACAGTAGTGCGTACGCTGTGGCATTTCAAGCATAGTGACAAATCCGAAATGGATGAAGGAAATAAAGATTTTACCTGTTGGTCACAGAATAATCTAAATTGTTGAAATCAACTAATTTATAAATGAAAAAACTATGAAAACTATCCTGGGGCACTTCTTTGTAAGGCCAGGTGCTGTTATTAAGGTTATGATGAGCTGCACTTTTGAAATAATACCAACAGGAGGAAGCAGTTGTGTATATTAATACCATCTTCATGAAAATCAACCATTCAAAATATAAAAGTTCATAATCTATAAATTTAGAACAAGTAAGTTGCTGTTGTATCCATGGCACCACATCACACCAGCATAATAGATCATCGGGTTTTGTTTCTCTGTAAGTGAAAAGGAACATGTCCACTGTATTCGCAAAGCACTGAGCACTAATTATTAGTCCATCTACATTGATTTTGATTTCAAGTACCGACATAAAAGTGTTGATTAAGCTACAAGCTACAGGCTAACACACGGCTTAAGCATATTTTCTCTCCATCTATATTAACACTTTTTTGTCTGATAAACAATTTGAGACTTCGAAAGAGATAAAGTAAGTACAGCACAGGTCAGCCTAAGCAAAGTAGAGCAGATACAGTGACCATGAAGTCTATGTGTTAGATGAAAAGCAACAACATCATCAACAACAACAAAAAAAAGTGAAACAAAACTCAGAACGATAGTGACTCCTACATATGTTACACTGGCAATTAGTGTTATCAATTGCTGAAACTGTCTGAATGACAGTGTGATATGACAGTATCATTTTAATTCACTCTGGATATCTGGAATGTACTGAGTACTGATACCCAGCCCTATGCATTTTATAATGAATCTAAGTATCAGCAAAATTAGCTTGAACTTAAAGTTCCTTCAGTCACAAATTACCTCCACAAAAATCAAAAACTAGAGTTTACATCAATAGTTTATTACCTGGGGTGCCCAAAAGATTGTTGTCTCTCATGAGACGATAATCCTCATCACTGAGATTGTTGACAAATTGATAGAAGGCCTCCTCTCTGTCCAGGCGGTCCAGCTGCCTTCTGCGCTGTGACTCTGGCTGGTCACTGCCGCCTTGCTCTACACTATCAGACCCTTCCATTGATTCAGAAGGGAGGTTGAGGGATATTCTCCAATCTCCAGCAAGATCCAGTTGCTGCAGAAAAAAAAAAAAGAAAAAAAAAGATATGATTAGATGAGTATTAAGAACAGATGAATATGCCCCTGCTTGTTCATGATGCAGTTAATTCAAACTAGGATTATTTAACAATAATTCACTTCCAAAGGCACATGAAGATGTCTGATTTGATGTTTGACACTTATCTATTTCCAAACTGATAGTGCTTTATCAGTGTATTCCCGTCAGCTAGAGAAAGAGTCATCTAGAGAAATTTTAGGGTCAAAATACAGCATCACAATAAGACCACACTCAATTTGAAGGGAGAGCTTTGACCCACTAGCTAACAAACGCATCTCGGTTCCATCTATGTCAACTGGTTTTACCTTTAAAGCAACCTGACATGCTAATCCCAACACTACCCGGCTAAGCCATCGTAGATTCCTACAACACGTTTAACCAAAACCATTCTGTATTATGCTACTATACTGGATACTTTAAATAGTCATAGTGTGTCTTGCTGTTGAGTGATTTGATATTTTTGTGTGTTTTAAATCCGATGGGAAAGCGAATATGTTGTGTCAAAGTCGACATAAAACAAAATGGCATCATCGAGCTTAGCTTACACCAGCTAGCTACTAGTACAATGTTGCTCATATTAACACCATCAACCACAACGCACGCAAATTGTGTAAACTATATTTACAGTGACCCATGAAGTGAAAAATTGATGATAGACAATGCAGTGAGTGTGATGAAGTTTGTATTGTCTGCTCACAACATGATTGGTAGACGATCAAACAAACGGCTAACTACGCTAAGTTTACCATTAGCTAACGTTGCGTTAACGTTAGCCGACAACTTCGTGTTACGTGCCCTTTACTTGACGCTAAATTAGCTCCAATATCTGTCATTTTTGTAAGCAAAGTGAGAACTGCATATTTGACCCCATAAAATGTTTACCGGACATCCGTAAACATAACAGAAACACGGGGGTTTCATTTACAAGACATTAACGCTGGCGTTAGCATCACTGCAAGCTAACTAGCCTAACGACGTCAACCAATGACGTTCTCAACCAGCATCTTAACCAAAGCAAACAAGCTAAAATGAGGTCGCTAAGGGTAACTGAGAGCAATATAACACTACAGTTTATCACAAAACCACTTGTGCCTTACCTGTCCAATGATATTAGTAGCAATATTATCGTACAACTTCTATTATTCTCTGGAAGACGCTCGACTGTTTAGCTTAAAGTGCGATTTCAGGTTTCCATTTTCTTTCTTTTAGGAAGGCTACAATGATCTTCCGGAAACTGAGAGCTACGCACGTTTTACTTCCTGAGTTTAGCCTCCCAGGTAGACACAGACAGCACAAAAAACACAGGATAAATGGTTTGCTTTATTACGTCTGCCAATTGCAGTGAAGGAGGCGGTGCGTGTGGCGCTGCCTGACAGACTGAGCTCAGGGCAAATAAGTCAATGATATCAGCTGCTGTTCAGCTGTAGCGTCACGATGCGGCTACACATGAAAAATACTCTCTCCTCTGTGAAAAAAAAACAAAAAACTCTCTCCTCTGTGTCCCCAACCACTTAGAAATACTTGACAAAAATGTGCTTATCCCACAAACAAATTCGTCTCAAGATTTGTTTACAGCGATAACAAATGTGATTTGTAATAATAATAATAATAATAATAATAATAATAATAATATTTTATTATTATTATTATTATTATTATTATTATTATTATTATTATTATTATTATTATTATCATTATTATTATTATTAATATAAGATAAGATAAATGTATTGATCACACAGTGGGGAAAATTCATTGCTACAGCAGCTCAAAAATAGTGATATAGAAAAAACAAAAACAAATGTATACAACAATACAAATTTTAACTAAATAAAACGACCCTAAAATGCAATAATAATATATACATAATATAACAATACAATTATAAACTAAGAAAAAGGACCTTAAAGTGCAATTATAACATATATATACAACAATACAATTAATTAATTAAATAAATAAATACATTATTATTATTATACTAATACTAATAATGACAATACTACTACTACTAATAATAATAATAATAATAATAATAATAATAATAATAATAATAATAATAATTATTATTATTATTATTATTATTATTATTATTATTATTGTAATAATAATAATAATAACAATTATTATTATTATTATTATTATTATCATTATTATTATGATGATGAAGAAGATACATCTAAACATCTATATTATGAATGTATGTGAGTTCACATTAGGATTCTGGAAACAACAAAACTGAGGATACTACTGTATATTGAGGATATTATTTTGACACTCACTATTCATTAAATATTTTTAAGAGAAAGCTAAAAACGTATCTCTTCAATTTAGCTTTTAATTAGCTTTTCTATCAGTCACTACTGCACTTCTTGTAGTTGTATTTTTACTTGGTTTAAATATTGTTTTTGACTACTTTTACTATGTATTATTTTTATTGTTATTTCTGTTCTTATATTCCATCTTCTATTACATTAATGTTTTCATTTGTTTTCTCTTTCTTTCCTGTTCTTTTTTAAACGTTGCTCTATGCTCATTTTATGTTCCTTTTATGTGAAGCACCTGGTTTATGTCATTTATTTTTGTTGTAAAGCACTGAGCTCCATTTATTGTATTATTGTATATTCGGGGCCAGGTCGCAGTGGCATTAGGCTAAGCAATGTAACCCAAACATCCTTCTCCCCAGCAACGGTCATCAGCTCCTCCTGGGGGATCCTGAGGTGCTCCCAGGCCAGTAGAGTAGATGCTTCCTGGACACCTTTTAAAGGGAGGTGTCCAGGAAGCATCCTGACCAGATGGCCAAACCACCTCAGCTGGCTCCTTTTGATGCAGAGGAGCAGCGGCTCTACTCCTAGCCTCCCCTGGATGTCTGAACTCCTGGCCCTATTTCTAAGGCTGAGCCCAGACAGACCTCATTTCAGCCGCTTGTATCCGCAATCTCATTCTTTCTGTCACTACCCAAAGCTTGTGGGTTGGGACATAGATTGACCAGTAAATTGAGAGCTTCGCCTTCAGGCTCAGCTCCTTCTTCACCTAGACCATCCGGTGCAACACCCGCATCACTGCTGATACTGCACCAATCCGCCTGTTGATCTCACACTCCATTTTACCCTCACTCGTGAATAAGACCCCGAGATACTTAAACTCCTCCACTTGGGGCAGCAACTCCCTCCCAACCCTGATAAGGCACTCCACCTTTTTCCGGCAGAGCACACTGATTTGGAGGTACTGACTCTAATCCCAGCAGCTTCACATGCGGTTGCAAACCACTGACAACAGGTCTGATTTACTGTCAAGAATGTGAACACAGCTCTCACAGCGGTTGTATAGGGATTGAATGAGTCACACAACACCTCCCATAAAGTGGGACCCCCCTTTTTAAAAATGGGGACCACCATCCTGGTCTGCCAATCCATGGGCACTGTCTCTGACTTCCATGTGACATTGAAGAGGCGTGACAACCCCACGATGTCCAGAGCCTTCAGCAACTCAGGGCGAAACTCATCAACCCCCAGCATCTTGCCACTGAGGAGCTGTTTAACTACCTCAGAGACCTCTGCCAGAGATATGGGTAAAAATTCCCCAGGATCATCCAGCTTTGCCTCCTCCACAGAAGACATGTTGGCCTCAATGTGTTCCTTCACCGCCCAACAATATTCCTAGTCAAGGTCAGCAGTTCTCCACCCTTGCCAAGAACAGCCTGGGCTAAGCCCTGCTTCCCCCTCCTGAGTCGCCTGACGGTTTGCCAGAACTTCTTCGAGGCCGTCCGATAGTCCTTCTCCATAATCTCACCGAACTCCTCCCACACCCGGGTTTTTGCTTCAGCAAGCGCCCTGGGCCAGCCAGGCCCTAAAGGCCTCCTTCTTCAGCTCGATGGCCTCCTTTATCGCCAGTGTCCACCAGCAAGTTCTCAGGTTGCTGAACCAACCGGCACTGGCTGCCTTCTGGCCGGAGCTCTGAGCTACTGCCTCCACAACTGAGGTCTTGAACACGGTCCATTCGGACTCCATGTCCTCAACCTCCCCAGGAATGCAGGAGAAGTTCCGCCGGAGGTGGGAGTTGAAGATCTCACGGACGGGGGCCTCCACTAGACGTTCCCAGTTCACCCTCACTACTCGTTTAGGTTTCCTAGGTCTGTCTGACAGCCTTCCCCGCCATTTTATCCAGCTCACCACCGGGCAGTGATAGCAGCTCTGCTCCTCTCTTCACCCGAGTGTCCAAAACATATGGCCACAGGTCAGATCACACAACTACAAAGTCGATCATCGACCTTTGGCCTAAGGTGTTCTGGTACCACGTACACTTATGAACACCCTTATGCTCGAACATGGTGTTTGTTATGGCCAAGCCGTGACTAGCACAGAAGTCCAATAACAATACGGCGCTTAGGTTCAGATCGGGCAGGCTTTCCTCCCGGTCACTCCCTTCCAGGTTTCTCCATCATTGCCCATGTGGGTGTTGAAGTCTCCCAGCAGAACTATGGACTCACCGGGCTGGGTCCCTTCCAGGGTGCCACCTAGCGAGTTCAAAAAGGTCCGGTACTCCGAGCTGCTATTCGGTGCATACGTACAAACAACAGTCAGAGTCTTCCTCCCAGCAACGCAAAGTCGCAAGGAGGCAACCCTCACATTCCAGAGGAAGAACTCCAACATGGCAGCGCTCAGCCTGGGACTTGTGAGTCAGTTGTCATTTCTATCATAAATATATTTTCAACTAAAGATGTTATAATATATTTTGAATGTAAAGACCTTTAATTTGACTTTATTGTTAATGTAATAATTTTTAATGGGTACTTTTTTCATTCACAAATGTTTTTCAAATAAGTTATCATTATTTCGTCTTTCTTCATGATTTCACTTTTTTTTTAAGTCTCTAAAATAGACATTGTCCTTCTCTGTCTATTTTGTATTCCCTGTTTCAATTCACAATGGTAAACATTAGCAATGTTATTAAGTGGAATGTGTTATGATGAAGTTTAAATTAAAAAAACCATTGACATATGTCCCTAAAAACAAAAACAAGTTTATAGAACATTGAATTTCTGTACTTTATTAGAACATTTTTGTTTCAATATTAAAGAAAACCCCACATTTTGTAGAGTTCAGAGATTGGAAGATGTATAAAGTCTAGACACATCAGTTGTTAGTTGTTTGCCTATTTGGAGATTTTTAATGGAATAATCTTTTGTTTACAGGCATGTCATTTACCCAATAATGTACTGTATGTCACAGCATAAAACATATCTAATTCATTGTTACTATATTATCAATATCATATTATTTTATCCTGTTCGGTATTTTATTGTCAAGTACATTTTTAAAGTGGTTTCTAAAGGCAATACATACATAAGGCCACTATACTGTCATACAATCACTTTAAAATGACTCTGTCATCATTAACACCTATGCTTATGGTCTCTGGTGTTGTTGTACAGGGTATGCAGAAGTTCATAGTAGCATTTTTGAACTGTATACTTTCAATCAATTATGATACTTTTCCAGCCAGAAGTGAATGTCTCAAGTACCATTAATGAAAAGGCTATTCCTGCTTTGTCATTAATATAGATGTAGGTATTCATGGTAGCCTATACTCCCCAGACTACTTACTACACCTGTTGAGACACATCAAAAAGGGAAAAAAAGAGTAGAAAATGTAGCATGTGTAAATTACAGTAACCTCAATCTGTCTGACAGAAGTCTAGAAGATTTTCTTAAAAATCTATAAAAGAAAATGTCATGTATCTCAATATAAGACCTGCTGACAGTATATCCCAAAGTCTAAATGTAAAAAAAAAATCATGAACACATTACACTGATTCACACAAATATGCTGTAAATTAATCTTTTACATTTTTTTCTTTTTGTCAAGCCAGTTACAAAGTACCTGTTATTAACTTGATGTCACCTTGTCTTTATGTCTTAGTATTGTGTGTCAGCAATAATTGTCAATAACTGAGAAATCATACAGTATATGTTATTGTGGCAGTATACAGTACACAGTAGGCTACTGTATCTGGAAGATAATGATATTTATAATATGATGTATAAGGCATATGACATGTGTGATTATATATGGAATCAAAAGGAACTAAATTAGGATATTGATTTCAATATATAATTTCCTATCATATAATGCAAGGCAAAAATGTTCTGTGTTATAAATAATTTAAAGCCATTGTAGTGATGCTCTAAATGGACTTACAATGCATTAAAGTAAAAACATAAAAACAGGTCCAGTAAATGAAAGTGTATCAAAAAATCCAACATATCTCATGTCTGGAGAATTCAGAGACAGTATTGTACCAAATCAAAGTCAATCAGAATGATATTAATTTCCTGTAATCATTATAATTATTATAGAAAATGTAGAATAATTATAGATTTATTTTGACAAAGAAACATCAGCACCATGCTTATAGCGGGCCTTAGATTTTTGGGTGGAGGAGGTACAGTATAGATACAGCAGTATGCCAGAGTAGTGATGTCTACTTACAGGGCATTTGTAAACCAATGTGCAAAAGCCACCACAGACTCAAACACACGTGTTTGAGAAAATTGTGTTTTTCCCTATTTTACCAAATACCTGGAAATAAACACTTATCAGTAAAACTATAAGAGGCTATTTGGCAATTGTTGAAAGCTTCTGTAATGGCTTAAAGCTTTTGTTCTAACACACAAAAAAGGAATTAACTAGTTTCAGAGCAACGCCATCTTACTGAACACATCAGATTAGTCTGCAAGGTTGGATTTAAAAAAGTTTCTCTCTTGTAGAACTGCTTATCTGCCAGCCAAACAAAAGAAAAGGTGTTTGAGTAATTGCATTATTGTAAGTTCTTTGATTCTTTGGGATTTAACTCCTTAAGTACATGCCAACATTATGAAAACATGCAAATTTAAACACTGACTGATTCTTTCAAATTGTTAATCTATATCCTTGTCAGTGGTGATTTAAAAAGTAAACAAACAAGTGTCCTAATGAGAGAGCCTATGGCTTTCTCTGCAATGTGAGCACGCACTGACAATAACTAAGATCTCATTTAATAACCACAGGTGTACCTGATCCATTGCATTAGACATTCCATCTTAATTTGCTCGCTCCCTTATCTGCTATGGGTGACTAAAGAACAAAAACAATGTTAATACCACCTGACAATTTTGGAGGCATACATCACAGGATCTGTTTATGGTCTGAGACAGTATCTCCAGCTCCAATTAAGCATGCCAGAATGAGTTGCAGTGTGGACCACAGCAGCCCAGCTAAGAGTTACGGATGAGCAGTCACTCTAGCAATGCCTGACCCTGAGTGCTAATTAGATATGACATTAAAATAACATGAGCCAAAGCCCAACTTGTGCAGAGATTAAAATGCCTTTCATCTACGAATCTTCCAATATAACAAATATGGACAGACTAATTGGAATTATTGAGGTTGTATTTACACGTACACATTTTGTGGCAAGGACAAACATGGGATATACCAGACTGCATTCTTCCCTCTTACTATTCCTGAAGTGATACCACAGAAATGGGGAGAAATACTTTGAGCATTTACATGGCGAAATACTTTGAGTTTTTGCCTAAAATTACCACCACTTAAGTACACATTCTATGTATTCTACTTTCACTTTATTTCATTTCATTTTTTTATTATCATTATCAAGTTGGTTTCACTTTTCATCTAAGGTTGGTTCATCAGTGGTTGGTAGGTTTGAGGAAAAAAAGACGTGTGTGACACTAAGGGTGTTTTTTGTTTGTGTTTTTTTTTCCCAGGGCAGCTTCAGGTTGCGCCTGACACAGATAAGACCTACAGTGAGGTTAAACCTATGGGAAGACATTCTGGGGTAAGCTGAAAGAGACTTATTTTGGTTAATCGAGACCGGTGATGAGTCTGTGTCAGTTGAGAAAAGGGAGGTTCTCTTATGCTCATGGCTCTGATTTATGGATTGTGTATACCTGGTGAAATACTTTTAGTTTTCACTTATTAAGAAACTACCACCACTGAAGTACACACTCTATGTATTTTATTTTCATTTTATTTTGTCTTACATTTATTATCATAATTTTAACATAAAGATAATAGTTTGTTTGTTTTGGGGGCGTGGGTACATCTTTATAAAGCTTGACTTGACTTTATTTTCATTGTATGTATTTTTTTCATGTACTTGGTGCATGTAATTTCTATTGTTGTAAAGTACTTTGAGCTGCATTTTTGTATGAAAGGTGCTATACTAATACTAATACCTATACTTCAGTCCTGACATCTCAATAATAATAATTATTATTATTATTGTAAATTTATTGAATTTGTTGTTGCTAGAGTTGTTAACAGTGTAGATTTTGTTTAACAATTTATATTTCAGTTACTATCTACAACAACTGGTGGGCGGTAAAAAACACTACCCAACTCTCTTCAGAAAGCAGCATTCAAAATCTTATTTTAATTTGTATATTTACTCCATAAACATTATTACAAAACTCAGCAAGTTACCAATATTACATTATCACCATACAGGCTTGATCACAAATATTTAAAACCTTTGCAACAGTTACAACAAAACAAAAAAACAAAATAATACTCAAATAATTTACATGAAAATCTATAAAACAGCAAATTGTTCACAAATTATATTTTTTTCCAAGTTTTCTTTTTTTTTCTTCGCTTATTTGTGTTTTGCACAGTAACACAACACTCTCACAACAAGATCATGGTCTTATTACAAAACTCCCAACAAAATGTAAATATTTCTAGTTTTCTGTTGATACTTTCATATTTTGGTTTTTAAAACCAGAAACTTGTCATTGTATATCCTTTCCACTGCCCACAGAGGCGCATAAAAGGTTACTCACACACACAAATACTTCACAGCACTTTCTAAGAAAAATATACACTTACAAAATATGTTACAAATTGGCACACAAAAAATATACAAGATTTTGTAGTGTCAAGAGTTCATTAAGATTCCTTCTGGTAACAACTCTAGACAGTATATATAAAGCTCGGTAATCTTTTAATGAAAAGAGCAAAAGTAATTCCAATCAATGTCAAAGAATCATGAAGTGAATACATCGAACATAACATTATAATATACATTCATAAAGAGGGTTAGGTACCTAATCTATTTTGCATTTCTTTTTTTTTGTTAACTCTTGGAAAACAAAAAACAAAACAAAAAACAATTGTCAGCTTTCTTAGCACCATTAACATGAGGCAGCTCAACAGTGGCACATTTTAGAAACAAAAAGAAGAAAAAAGAAAGAAAAAACTATGAACTCAGAGAAGTACATTCAATTTGACAATAGGCAGAAATGAGAGAAGGCAGGCTAAATGGGCTTGCAGCCCATGTGGAGCTTCCCATCAGCAGCTTGTCTTGGTCCTAACCCTGATACACTGGAGAAAAGAAACAAAGGATCATGGCAGAGAGGAGAGAAAAAGGGAAAGATAAAGAAAGAGAAAGATTGATTATGATTCTTGCCATATGCAAGCAATCAATTACTATCACCTGTGAATCAGAATTACCATATTCAGTGTGACAAGGCCTGTTTTTAAATCAAGCTTCAATTTATCCATGCTCCTCTCCTGTTTAAAAAAAACTACATATATTTAATGTTCAAAAAAGAGAAAAAAGCATAGGCCTATTGTGTGTTTATATTTTTGTTAAAGATACACCTGTGACCAGCTGAAGGGGCTGCACATTTCAGTTCTTTTGTATATAAAATCAGCAATTTCATACAGATTAGACATGATTGTATGGTCCATTTTAAGATGGATTTCTGGATGGTCATTCGTGAATGAGCCCAAATAATTACTTTAAATGGCCCAGAAAACACATATACATATACATTTTTTCAATTTGTGCATTTATTTGGCCTTGATTTTCTGCCAAAATATCAATCTAAAACCTAGATGACAAAGACAACATAAAAGAAAACACATCCAAAGGAATGAACTTAAAGTAAGACATTATGTGAATAATTAACCAAAAATAATTTGAGACTGAATACACTTGTGGTACAACTTAAATGTTATGGCAGTGATAAGAAATCAATTCCATGAGAATGTCAAGAAAAATTGATGTTTAAATCACCATTTCAGGTAAGAAAGTAGTAAGATTTCCATGTGGAGCTAATGCAAAGACATGCTTTCCTTCATTTACAAGATTATTGATTCCATTTGCACTGAAAACTGCGTTCACATTCACATTAAATCTAACTGCAAAAATGTAATGTCCTAAGTCCATTTGTGTCTGATGCGTGCATCAGAATCTCTGTGAGTAATAAACTGCCTTGAATTTCTAGTACAAAACAGCTATTCAGTGAGGCACAGCCCCAACTGACAAATAATCTCCTTTCTTACCCTCAAACATCTGTGCTACACTCTCCTTGGTCCAGAGACAGCTCGTTTGAACATCTCTTTTTTTCATCTTCTTCTTCTACAGTAGCCTTCAGAGCAGATCTCCCCTTTGTCTCTCTTTTGTTGCTTCTCAGTGCCAGGCGATGTTGAGGTAAATTGAATTTGGCAAACAAAGTGGGGGAAACAAGGAGAATTCAGAGTCTTTCTGATTTGGTTTAGTGAGTGGTGGTGTACCACTGCCAGCTGTTGGTGCCTTTCATCAGAGAAGAGAGAAAAGTCCAAAATAAAGAATTCCTGTAGTGGCAAGTCTCTGTAAGGAGTCTCCGACCCGAGCAGCCAATATTCCAATGGATAGAAAAGAGGAACAGCCAATATTCACACATATATAAGAGGTCATTTACACAGCATTGTTACTTTTGGCACATTGATTTTAAGATTATAATGATCTTCTTTTTTTTTTTGCAAATATTGCATGTCCCTGTACAACAACATTGACAAAAATACTCTGAGGGTAGAGCTTTTATGAATTTGCAAGGCGTAAAAATGTAAATTTAGATAACCAGTTCCTCTAAACTCCAGAAGAAAAAAAAAAGCTTGATAAAAGAAAATGGAAAATCATTCCAACCTTGAGGGGAAAAAAAGACAACGTCTGATATGTCATCAATAGAAAATGGTCCCATCTTGTGTTTCCAAGATGTCTTGGGCTTAAATAGGGCTCATTAATTGTAGGTTTCCCTCTTGAAATGAGCCAGGCAGTGTATGAAGGACAGCAACAACAGGACATCCATATTCTGCGTACAAAAACAGATGAGGAGGAGGGGTGTGTAGATGTCACTCAATGCATTTGTGTATATAGCTACATCTTTAGGGGAAAGGGGAATAAATACATAATTCGGGGGAGCTCGTTCTGCTGAGGAGATACAAAAACAAAGTTTCTCAAAAAGGCGACAGAACTGTTTTCAAGGCTTATTCTTTTTTTTTTCAGACAAAAATAAAACAAAAACGACTATAAGAAGAACAAACAAAGCAGAAACAACAAAAGCAAGAAAAATGCAGCCATGGTCGTTTCAAATCTCAGTCAAGCTTGACACAATCACTCAATAGGTAGTTTGCAAAGTACAAGAAGTTTTTCATGCAGATATTAATTTCCTCTTCGGGGGGTTAAAAGGAATTGGGAGTAGTCAGGGGGAACGTAGTACTCATGCAGCTCTGGCATAGCGTCAGTGTAGGTATGCTTGGGAGGGAGGGCTGAGCAGGTACTGGGGGAAAGTGAGAGGGGGTGCAACAGCAGCTGATAACAAAATATTACCTCAGTTTCTCAAAAGAGGTCATCAGTGCAATGTCCTTATTTGGGTCTCTCTCAGCTCGCTTCCCCTTCAGTGTCTCAATCCGAGGGAACTTTGCACTGGTCTTGTGGCGGTACAGCTTTTTGTGTGCAGGCCCAGGGTTAATAAAGTTGGGTTTATCAAACATGTTACAGCCCAGAGCTAGTTGAGGGAATAAGGGATGCGAGGGGTTGAATTTGGCCTGGTTCTTTCCTCCCTTTCCCCCTGCCTTTCTGCCTCTCCCAGCCCCTGTTAGCGCGGCTCCTTTTTTCTTCAGATCAGCCTCTGTGCCTGCCAAGATTTTGAGGGTCTTTAGGTTGAGGTTATTGGCCTCAGAGGGCATGCAGGCCTCAGACATGGGATTCCACAGTGGCTCAATAGAAGCCATCATAAACCTCTGGACCTCAGCCATGCCAGAGACAATGTTGGACAGAATATTAGAGGGCTCTTCAAATTCTCTCTGGTCGTCCCCTACCAGACTGTTGCTCTCTGACCAGCCGGTGCCAGACCAGTCTCCAGTGCTGCTACTATCAGTCAGGCCTGTGCCACAGCCACCTGCCTGGTTCTTTGCTGCCTTACCCTCTAACATGGCCTTTATCTTTTTGGTAGAACGTGAGTTCTGTTTGGGGGTCTTCACCTTTTCTGACTTGGCAGCTCTGGGGGCCCGGGCTTTCTTTTGGCTCTGTCCTGCAGCTGCCTGTTTGTAATTACCTTTCCTCTTTGACTTAATGCTTTTTGCACCAACCATCTCACCAGTCTGTTCTTCAAATTTTGTAACACCCAGCTCCTTTTTATCTAAACATAAGACATCCTGACTGTTAAAGTTGTGCAGCGGAAACTGGTTGTCTTCCACTGTGTATGCATTTGCTGTGGGCTCCTGTTGCTGCATAACGTCACAGTTCCACTTTACCTCCCTGCATTCCATAGTCATATCATTCACATCCTGGTATTCTCCAACGTTCCCTGCCATCTTCATCTCCCGCCCCACCACCTGGGGGGACAGGTTGGGGGTCTCAGGAGGAGAAAGCTCTGACAATGATGAGTGTCTAAATTTGTCAGGGGTGAAGTTGGAGATATCCAGCAGGTCTGAGGACTCCCTGAGTGGGGTAAGGGCATCCACACTTTGCTGAATCACCACTTTAGGACTGCAATGTGCTAAGAAGCTATCTCTGCCCTCCTCCTCACCCTCTCGCTCACAAGATTTGAGGCTGAGGGAGCTGTAATTGCTGGAGGAGGCTGACAGAGAGCCCACTGAGTCATAGCTGATGAGCCTGCCATTGTCTGTGCATAGGGACCCTCTCTGGTATTGCACCTGACCCTCCACACAGGCAGACTGACACACTTGCAGATCTGCCCCAGTCTGCAGCCCAGTGTCAGTCAGGTAGCTCTTCTCATAAAGCAGCCTGTCAGCCTCAGGGCTCAGCTGGCTGTAGTTAGACACTGGTAGGTTGTCATTCAGGGGCACAGCAGCTGGGAAGTTGTTGTTTAAGATGGGAGTCTCAGGGGTCTCAGGCCCAAAGTTCTGGCTGTGACTTGCGCAAAGCTGTGGGTGCCACATCTGGGGAAAGCTGGGGCAGTTCTGGGGAGACTGCTGGAGCTCAGACTCAGAGGGAGGAGATAGGACGCAGCTCTGAGCCAGCTGCAAAGAAGAAAACTGTTTTTCCTCTAGGGACAGTCCCAGAGGATACTGCTGCCGAGAGGGCTGCTGGGGGAAATAAGAGATAGTTGCTCCACTGGAGGAGTCCGTGGCATCTAACAGGGTCTGTAGGTAGCCCCCTGGGATGACAGGGACACCCGCCTCCACCTCCTCAGAGGAGGGAGCTTTGTCAGGAGAGCCAGTGGACGAAACAAAGGGGAATTTCTCCTCGGATGTGTGAGCTGTGGTGGCACTGTCAGAGAAATGGGGTTTGACTGTAGTTGAGCTCATTCCTGCCTCTTCTAACCCAGTAGTAGGGTCCTCAGTCTGTGCTGCAGTGACACAGGCATCCGTTTCATTTGTCACGCTCCTCCCCTCCTCTCCTTCTGCCTCTTTCATTTTCTTGCTCCTCAGCCTGGCTTCGCTTTTGAATTTCCTTATCCTGACTGTTTTATTTCCTCCCAATCTCCTCCCCTCCCTCTCCTCCCTCTCCTGGGAGCGGCTCTTGGCTGTGACTGTGTGCGTGATGGAGTTTGTGTCTAATGTGACTGGGAGGCCTGGGGCTGCTATTATTCCCCCTACCGTGGGGGTGGCCGCCTCTTTAGTGACACCTCCATGGCTCTGATCAGAGAGAGGGGAGCCCTGTGCTGTTGCTGATTGCTCCACAGTGTGAATCCTCTGAACCTTAAGCCTGTTTGCAATCTTGTATTTCCTTTTGGGATGACTAGAATTAAAAGGGCGATGATGGCGTCCGTTTAGATGAAAACCACGTTGTTGTTTATCTCTGGCAGCCAGCTTAAGCTGTTCCTGTCTCTCTCTTTGCCTCTCCTGCCAGAAATCCTTCAGAGGAGCCAGTGTCTCATATTTGCTTACTGTGTCGGCATTTAAGCTCACAGTAGCATCCACAGTGTCCATCTTGCCCAGTTTCACTGACATGAGTCTCTCTCCTTTAAACCTGTTGATGATGATGTACTTGATAACCACAGGTGGCTCTTTACGGCATGATTTCCGCCGTTTTTTGGGGCACCAGTCTACATCCTCCTCCTCTTTCTGACCAGATGGAGCTTTCTCTTTTTTCTCTGCATTCTTCTCACTCTCAAGCGAGTCAACATCATACAAGTAATCATCACTGTATCGAACCTTTCTCTTGGAGCGTAAGCCATAGTTGAGAGGATTGGAGGGGCTGAGGAATCTTTTGGAGTGGCCTTTCTTAAATTTGCCCTCCTGCAGGGTGTCTGAGGAGGAGCCAGTGCAGGAGCTGTCATCACTGAATTCGCCTGACTCCTCCGTTGAATTGAAGTCCATTAGGTAGTTGACTTTGGGAGTTGACATGGGTGAGCCTTGGGAGCCATCAAGTGGGCTCCTGCCACTGCAGTCCCCAGCCTTTTCCTCCTGTCCCGTCTCCAGGATGAGCTCGTCAGTTTTGGGCTGAAGCTCCTCAGCGCTCCTCCTCAAGACTCCCCCTCCATCTTCTTTCTTGGCACAGTTGGCCAGGACACTGGGGAAAAAGTTGAACTGGGTCTCCTCCTGGAGCACATTTGTTTTTTCCCTCATGTTATCCTGAAAAGACTCATAACGAATCTTCAATGAACAAACGTCACTGCTTAAAGTAGAGTCATCATCTTCATCATCAAATAGATTGTCAACATCTTCCTCAGAAAAGAGGTTGACTGACAGCTCATTCTTAGAACAAAGGTCCAGCAGTTCCATCTTACTCTCACTGATGAAAGATTCAAAGTAGCCCCAGTCCTGGCCAGCATTAGCCAGCAGAACCTCCTCTCCACTCACTTTGTCCAGTAACAGTCCCTCATACAAGTTCTTAGCTGTTGCATCATCCTCTGGGTCATCGCAGTCCTCTGTTGTTTTGTTTCCATCCACTCTCTTGCCCTCACCTGGGGCTTTCTGCAGAGGAAAGCTAAGTAGCTGGTCAGAGAGGAGCTGTTCTCCGTAGTGACTCACTGCCTCCCCCGCATGGCTCAGGCACTGGATGCTGATGTTGTTGATGTCAGAGAAGTCCTCTCGGCTCACATCCCCTATCCGTACACTTAGCCCAGTGTCTGAATCAGGGTTGGTATTAGGATCATGGGGTGAGTTTTGGATGGAATTACGGTCAGTGGCATCACGAGTCTCAATGAAGCAGCCAAGACATGTGCGGGTCGGCTGAAGGAGACACTCCTCTGTCAGGGCAGAAACAGTGCCAGGCTCCATCATTGTAGCTGACAGAGGAATGGCAACGGGCAGTGGAAGGGAAGTCTTCTCGGTATCTCTTGTTGGGCTCCAGGAGCTTACAGCCGGGGTGGGAAGTGATGTGGGACTGGGAGCGTGGTGAAGATGGGGGACTACAGTTGGAGCTTCATGGGAGGGAGGGGATGGGGCTTCTGTCAGGCCCAGAGAGGGATCAGTGCCAAGGGGGAGGGCCAGGGTTGCTGATGTAGGCATGGTCCTCTGGTGTGGTGGGCAGGCCTGTTGTGAAGTCTCTGTGGCAGGACGAGGTGAGGATGGAGGGAGAGCAGCATCAACGAGTCTGCACAGACTCAGGTCGCCACTCTGCTCACATATCCCTGCAGGGGGAAAAAAAGAAAAGCTCTTTCAACTCTTTGCATTCTAACTCTAAAGTAAAATGACATTGCTTTTGTTCAGTAGTTACACTGACATTTCCTCTGGGCTCATGAAATGCAGTTAGTGTCAATTAACCCCCCAGAGTTCAAAATGTCATTTTGTGATGCTAGCCTTAAACATTAATAATTCAGTTTCACGACTGGATCCAGTAAGAAGTATTAGTAATGTCAAGTTGGGTAATGACAATTTCTTACCCATTACTGCTTGATGTTCAAAAGTCTAGATTAGACAAGAAATAACACAGTCACACAAAATTCACATCAAATTCTATGAGAACATTAACTACAAGTAAGGTGACTCATAAATGGAGTCACCTGCTTCATGCTAGGTTCAAATGGTAGTAAATGTCTGCAATAGACAGCTTATAGAACAATATTTGAAAGGAGTTCTGTGCATATTACAGCAACCTTATCAAATGTTTACAGAAAGCAATCTAAAACTTCTCTTGGAGAAGTCACAAATGTTTAAGTAATTGAGTTACTAAAAAAGATTTTAGTTCAGAAATCACCTACTTTACTACTGCTATCATATTATGTGTCTTCCCTTCCAACCAATATAAATATATGAGATCAGATTAATGCTGTCATCTTGCTTTGCGTCCTTTCAGTATTTCATCTGTAAAGACACAGATCCAGCTTAGCTCTTGAGTAACAAGATACCACAATATCACACAGATTGGCATCAAAAATAGCAGTAATGACTAAACTGGAAGTAGATTGTGGTGATTTTCTACAGGTCGATTGTGACAATTTCTTAATCAGTTGAAAACATCCATCTGATGAGTAACAATCAAAACCCACAGAAGCAGGCTTGTAGCAGCAGGCAGATAGCTTTGTTTGCTCTGCATAATTAGATGACAGCAGCAGAGGCAGGTACGTACACATGGGACACGACAGGCCCATATGTTGGGGACTGTATAACCAATATCATGTACACCTGCCTCCCACTACAGTCCCAAGCTGCTGCTTCGCACGTATTCTTTAAAACCATGCCAGAAAAAATAGAAAATAGAAAATCATACCACAACAATGAATGTGCTCACAGAGGTTAACTAGCAACATCCCTCATTTCAGAATGGATGCTCCTAATCATTATTGAGGTAGTGATAAATGCTTGAGGGAGGACTACCTAACAAACAATATTCCACATGACTGTATTGGTGGTGATCTTTGAATATGGATATGATTTCAGAGTGATTTAACGAGGTAATGACGTTTCTGAGAGCAGGTCCCTCTGGGTCTTCAGCTTGCAGATGCATTGGAGCAACCAGAATGCCTACTAAAAGCATACAACTGTGCTACTGTCATCCTTAATGAAAACCTCAAGAGAAATACGCATCCTCTCTCTTCCTCTCGGATTCAGAAAACTGCTATAGCAGCAACTTGTCAGAGGCTGCAGAAGCATCACAGCGAGGCGTTTGCCATCAGTTCTTTTCAATATGTGAGCCAAAATGACCTCAGAGCAAAAGCATGTTACTGACACATGTTCTCTGTGGAAAATCAGGAAAGATATCCTCTTTTCTACATTTAACAAGCATTTCTGTGCGGTGTAAAAATGTTGAGCCAAATTCCATTGTATGGCACTTATTATAAGACTCCACTCTATACAATAACTGGAGGACTGTGATGAATTTTTTTCAAGGCATGGACACTGATTTATGTAAACAGTGCCTGCACTTCAAATCATCCAAGTAATTTTCCAAAAGTCATTAACAAGATAAATATAAAGAATTGATTACTTATCTCTTTCATTTGCCCTACAAAGAGACAAAGCCACAGAAAGAGGGAAATTACAAAAGGGGGAAAAATTAGCTTCCTTTATCCTCCTGTACTTGCATGAAACCTAAGCTGCCACCTAACATTGCCAAAAGATTGGGCAAAATTGCTGTGAAACATTAAACCCATATTGAAAAATGTGTTTCCTCAGGGTTTATAGTGGATTAACAATCTATCCTATCTAGTGTGTGCGTGCATGTGATTTTCTTGTGTGTGTATGTGTGTGTGTGTGTGTGTGTGTGTGTGTGTGTGTGTGTGTGTGTGTGTGTGTGTGAAAGACAGAGAGAGAGAAAAAAGAGTTTGTGGTGTATGTATGTGTGTGTGTGTGTGTGTGTGTGTGTGTGTGTGTGTGTGTGTGTGTGTGTGTGTGTGTGTGTGTGTGTGTGTGTGTGTGTGTGTGTGTGTGTGTGTGAGATGGAGAGTGATAGAGTGTGAGTATTGGCTTGGGGGGTATAGTGTTATCGAGAGGCCATCTGTCTCCAGCTGGACCATTAGCTCTTCAGCTGTTCAGAATGTGCCACAGATCAGTCAGTCAGACAGGTACACAAACACACACACACACACACACACTCACACACACACGTACACAAACACACACACACACACACACATACACTCACACATGGGGTGTTACAGCGATTACTGTAAGACCCCAAGTTTGATGTCAAATTGAGTTTGACATTAGAGGTCACAGGAGGATCGGAAGCCTCATATTCACTGATAGGGTACAACATAATGTTACTGTTGCATCTGAACTGGCAAATGTAAACAAGATAAACATCCAAAACACTCCCTGCTGCCAGATATAAATATGTAGCTCATATCCTAAGATCTGACATGATTCTATCATAGCTGTAGTTTTATAATTGTGTTATCAGGAGAACGCTCTTTGAATAGAAACTGAGGCTGGATCTGACACAGCTCATGCAAGCTGGCATGGACATTCACCACTGAGCATATGGAAGGACCCTGGCTGCTGGCAGGTGGTGGTGATCTTCTGATCCCCAGCCCTGCCAAGCCCAGCCATGCTAGACAGCCCGACCACTGCCAAGCTAGACCAGACCAGACTAGACCAGTTAGCACTCAGAAGTCTCTGAGTCTCATCTATCTTTCTAAACCATGACATCCAGAGCTTCATCCACCTGAGGTAAGCCTGAGCTGCACAGTGCCAGGTGGCTCTGTGAGGAGATGAGCACATGCTGAGGGACATGGTCATGGACATGAGGAGGGAGATAAGTTGGCGTCCGTAGCCTCATCTATTAGTGTGTCAGATGCCACACATGCACATAAAACACTTCATTTACAATCCACTTTCAGTCACTTTATAAATAGGACAAGATATAAGAACATGTCTAAATGAAGACCATCTGTTCTCTATATTAACATGAATCACATTTATACATCCCTTCCATGTAGCCGAAGGAATAAAGTATCTCAAATATCACAGAATGAAACACAATGCAAATGAAAACAGCTGATATGGCCTTTTCATTCTTTTAATGGCTTTTTGAGATCATTCCACATTCCCATCCCCCTTCTCAATCCCTTATTCTCCCTTTTCTGCACGCTATCTCTTTCCCTCCCAACTTCCCTGCTCCTTATCCCTGGTATATAGAAGCTTTTACAGTTGTAAAATGCCGAGCTAGCCATTCTCCAGCTCAGCCACCTGGGGCATTCACTCATCCAGCTGGTAGGCCAGCCACAGAAGCTGCTTGCTACCTATTGCTCCATCTTCACTATATGACATTTGGTGAATGGTGGGGGGAAATCAATCCAGCCAGTACAGGATGTTCATAATAAGTGGTGAGTAACTGCAGGATGATTCACGGCCATGCCTCCTCAGAGAGCTGCCCTATTCCTGCTCAATAGAGCTGCTTTCACCTTTTTCTCTACCAGTCTTCTCTCTCTCTCTCTCTCTCTCTCTCTCTCTCTCTCTCTCTCTCTCTCTCTCCCTCCCTCTCCACCTCTCTCCCTCCCCTCCCTCTGTGTGATTCCCTCAGTGGGGACCGGTCAGTTCCCCACTGAGCCTGACAGAGCTGAAATACTAAGATAAACCTCATCTAAGGATCAGTTGTGCTTGGTAGTGGTAAACTATAGGGGGCGGTAGGTAGCGGCTGAATGAGTCTTGGAAAATGCACATCAATGGGGCTTACAGTCCAGAAAAAGGAAGGGACAACACTGTAAATGTCTCTAGATTCAATTGTGTTAAGTTTTAATGTGAAGTGTTTTTACAACATGTACATATCATTAGGATGCAGGTGTATCTTGTTAAGAATTCAGAGAGAGGCAGCAGGTACAACCTAGAACAAGAAAAAGGAAGAAAATAGACAAAAGAAAAAAAAAATTGGAATAAACGGTATGATATGCACGAACTCTCTTTTGCCATTTATGGTAATGACTGTGAATGAGTGTGAGAGAATTAATGGTTGCACCCCTCTTTCACATTTGCACCTTTTTATTAGAAAAGGTAGACGTAATTTTTCTGAGTTGTGGAAGCATTAGGAAAGAGGATTAACAATAGCTTAAAAAGCTTCATTTAATGTTTCTTTTCCACTTTTCATTTAAAAAAAAAAGACAGGATGTGTTTCACATTCCTCATATCTCTTCAAAAAGATTAAAACTGAGGGTAAAAAGCTAATTGATGAAAGCTAGTTCTATGGTATGTGATAATACTAATCGTCTTTTCAAAGTTTTAAAGGTGTCAGGAGAGAGTGTTTTTATTTATCCTGACAAATGCTTGATTGTTCTGATGGAAATTAAAAATTCTTCTCTTACTTCTTCTCTTAATGTTCCAGGCAAATCATAAAGTGTAATATTTATATTGTTATGTGCAAGAAGTAAGAAGTCACTGGATGTTGTATTTATATAAATCTTGAGGGGGGAGGGAAGTATTTTCACCTGTGTCCTCCGCTGCATTTGCATTCTCTGGTTCTGAAGTCTTCACGATCAATGTGAGACTGCTGTCTGTTAACACATCCATCAATACGGCTCAACGCTGCACCTCCTACGCATCATTTTGACTGTCCCACCTGTTGAAAGGGAGAGCCAGAGAGAAACAGAGAAGAGAGAGATACAAAGAAACGTGGGTATGAGGGGAATCATTAAAGATTGACTGTCTCTAATGCAGAATAACATTAATGGCAGCACACTGGATTTCATTACAACAAAGACTGACATAAGACACAGACAAACACAAAGTTGCAGTAATTGAAGAAAAGCTCAAGCTCAACAAGAGAGAGACATCAAAGAGGCCCTTGGGGCACCAAACAATCACTCATTTCTTCTCTGTATCACAGATTTGTATCTAAGATTAATTTAAACTTTTCCAACCAAGAAAGTACACAAAGAATTGCAGCTGAGATCGCTATGGCAACTGTATGCCATACTATCCTATTTTAAGCTTCATTTAACATTTATAGCAGAGTTGTTAACCTATACGAACCTTACATAGACAGCACTGAGCATATTTGTTTATTGTAATTAGCTGATTCCCTCCCTCCTGTGTGCCTCCAAAGTAAGAAAACCAACCCAGCTCAAAGAAGAGAGATTAAAGAGATGTGACTAAGGCGGTGACAGCAACTACTATTGCAAGTGATGGTGAAAGTGGGGGTGGGGGATGATTGAGTGGGTGCCTATGTGTAACAGGATGCAGTGCACTGGGTACAATGTAATACAAAACAATATGTTAAGGTAGAGAGAGAGAAAAGAGAGGTTGAAGTTTGTCAGCCAAGGAATTGGGTGGGGTGGCACAGAGAGAAAAAAGCATAATTATCCAGTGTGGTTCCTGAAACAATACTGACGATAGAAGAGACTCTGGGCCAGTAAATGATGAACATTTGTTGTGGCCTCCTGCCTGTTTATATTGTTTTCTCTCTCCTGCTTTTCTTTTTTCCCCAGCTCCTGCAGTCCTTCTCTGGTGGAGTGGAGCTGCAGGATGACAAATGAGCCAGGGGAGGGGATCTAATAACATGATCTCCTTGTGGTGTGAAAAGGGTGTCTGGGAGATTAAGACAGACGGCAGACAATAAGACAAAGGTAGTGTGCGGCTGACTACAAACAACTGCCATCTCTTCTATCCTATTGCTTCTAAATGTCATTAGCTGTTCACTGACCTGAGCAGGAGAGCTACCTGAAGGGAAGAGGACAGCTTCCTGAAGGGAACCCCTGCTTCAGCTTACAGTTGCATACACATGGGCTCAGTGGGTAATTACCTTATGAGCCATCACATCTGCTCATGTGTGTAGCAGGTACAAGGACCCTGTAGGTAGACCCTGCCAGAACCCAGTCTCTCTTCATAGAGAAGTACTATTACTCTTCAAGCTGAGGCTTAAGTGCACATTGCATTTACAGAGCTCGAAGATGGTTTTGAGGTCATCTTGTATCAATTTCGGCATACTGAGAAAATGAAATTCTACATCTGGCAATAACTACATCTCTGTCCACAAAGCTTGAATTTGAACTGGGTTTGTCCCCCTTAACTAACTGACCCAGATGAAGTATGTCTGGCCACATCAACCCTATCAATGCAACAATCCCACGGAAAAAGTAAAGTCGCTGCAGCACCCTATTAGAAATAGACTGCAGCCACCACGCTGTGTGTCTCCAGAGTAGCAGTGACACAACACACAGCTGGGATGCTGGTCAGGCTACAGAGGTCCTGCCAGAGGTCCTGCCAGAGCTCAGATCGTAGCGCTGCTTGTGGATGCATTCTTGTGTATGTGCGTGTGTGTGTGTGTGTGTGCGTGTGTGTGTGTGTGTGTTTAGGCCCGATTGCATGTGTGTTAGACAAAGCCTCAGAGAGAAAGAAGGAGAGAAAGAAGGAGAAAATGAAAGAAGGAGAAAATGAAAGCCAGGCATTTCACAACACTCTCCTCTACTCCCTTCCTGCCAACTAGCTCCAATGCCTCAAATGTTTATTTTCCACATTATTCATGATTCTCCCGTTTTGCTACCCCCTCTCCCACAGACTCTCCCTCCCTTTACCATCTCCACCACTCTGTCAAGACCTGACGAGAGGCCATTTCAATAATGAAGATGGACTAACTGCAATAGAGAGCGTACATAAATTGGAGCTACAGCCAACAAGCATGTCCAATTTACCAAGCGGTTAAGCCTGATGTCTGGGTGCAGCTTTAAGAGAGTGCCAGAGCTACCGTCAACAGGTTTGTGCCGACCTGATTCATCCATCCACATCATTAATACTTCACAGAGGGCACCACCATTTAACTCTGCTGCAGGAAACCGCTCTTTAAACACCACACATTAGGGCACGTAATCACTGTGCACTCATTTCTGGAGCATTCAGCAGGTGTACGAAAATGGCTAGTACTTCTGACCTCTGCATTGTTCTTGCGTGTGCACCAGAGTTCTTTGCACAATGAGAAACAGAAATAGAGACAAAGAGCAGAGAGTGGGAATAGCCAAACAGAATGATTAGGATTTGATTTATCCTTTTAAACCCTCATCCACCTCCTCCACACACCATGTGTTAATGTGCAAGCTGGATAACAAGATAAGAACATGTTTACTCGCTCTATATGGAACTTATCAGCACCACAATCTAATTCCTGCAAGCCTCTTCCCAGGTCCCTGTTTCACTGCATTTCTCCTCATTTCGATTGCATTTTTTCTCCAATGAAGCAGCAACAAGAGGGGTGGCGGGGGTGGGATCATGTATAATTGCCGAAAATACGAAGCAAGGTCCCACATCAGCAGTATATGTATGTACAAAGGGCCCATTATGTCGATAGAGGGAGAGAGTCAGGGTCCAAGGAATAGATCCCCAACAGAGGAGCTCTCAAAGAGGGCATAGAGCCACAGAGAACACTGATCCAAACAGACAGCGCTGAAATGGCGACTCCTCTTTTCAGCACAGGTATACAGTTTCAGAGCGGGTTCACTGGCTGGCTGCAGACAGGCTGAGTAACCTGCTTCACACGCAACTCATGGTAATACTCCTGAGCTCAAAGGCTTGCAGCACTGCCTGGTGGGAGTACAGAGGAAGGCATATCCAATGCAGACACAGGTACACATAAAGAAAAAGGATCAGTGACAAACTTTCACATAAACATACTGGCAGATAGACACTTGTTTTTGATTTTCAAGGCCGGAACTCCAAATCTGGGAAGTAAACCTTTGTTCAGTACTACACTGTAAATGGTAGAGAGGAATTGGACTCCATTTAGTATATGTGGGATACATTTTACACATATCACATTTGAATTTCACCCATCCAGATATAAATACAGTACTCTGTGCATAGTAAAATGCCTGTTAGATGTGAAACCATAGAAGAGAACATGCAGACTTCATATTCATAAACTGTCCTAATCACAGTGCCATCATTCCCTCACTACCATTGACTCAATTGTTGATATTCTCTTGTTAGCTGATAGGTGGACTGTACAGTTCTCATCATATTCCTGCTATTGTTGGTGCTGTGTGTTCCTGATGTGTTTCAGAAGAAGTAACTCTCTAGGTTGCTCTCTCTCCTGCTTCTCTCTCACAAACATGAGCATTGTTCTGTTGAAGTTCAACAGTCCTCACATCTGATATGTCAGAGATCTTTTCTTCTGGGGCACAGATACAACACACCAATCCAACCTCAAAGAAGCAGTACGGTCAATGGCTGACAAACAGTTCTTGGTTGCATCACCTCAAGTGACTTTAAGTTTGCTTTAAAATGTTTCACTTTAACACATTGTAAAGACTACAGTGCTTTTAGCCACCACAGTCAGTAGTCAGCATTTGTAATCAGGGCTGGTTGATATGGTTGTAATCAATTTCTTTTGCCTATTTGGGGATGGCGCAACAAGCTGTTAACCCAACACTGACACATTATCACCTTATAAAGTTGATATGGCCAGTGTGTTAGCAAATAGTCAATTGCACTTCAGACAGACAGACATAAGCATTTATTTGGAGTCATATTTGTGTCCACCTGATAAATGTGAGCCTGCTGTTTACTCTCCTTTAGGCTTTGTTTTGGTCTTGAAATTCCTGAGGCACTAGTCACAGCTAGTCAATAACCTTGGACGTCTGCTTCTGGGCAGGAAGTACCCAGTGATTTTTTTTTCAGCTTTTGTCAGATTGCTGCATCTGGAAACAAAGCTGATCAGGGGTTGAGTGGTGAGACAAAACAATGAGCTAGAACATGTTATAAAGCTCAAGTTGGGATCTGCTGTCATATGACAATTCTATTTAGGTTCATCACTACCAGTGACCCCTTTCACATTACACAAAGTTAATATAAAAAATAAAGTTGAGCTTATAGGACTTGGTTTTACAATCCTGTACTATAACTGGCGATTCCTTGAGTGGGAGTAGGGGCAAACGCTTCACTGGGGTCATTTCAAGAGGATCAGTCCAGTTTTTTCTGTCAATAATTCAGTCCTGTTTATGCAGACTGTAAATAATAACCGCCCTCCTTCTTTGATGTTTCGTTGATAGGTCCAAGACACCTCCAGTTGGCTCAACAGGGACACCTGGTGCACCTCAGTTCTATGTTGAACAGGAATGGTTGTAATGATCTCTGGTTGGAAGGTGAGCTTCTGGTCTAGAACAACCCTAATCTTCCAATCCAGGCTGTATCCAATAGGCTTGATTCTTTTCTTGCAGATGCCATCTTTGGTACCTTTCCTGCTGGTACAAAGGCCATGTTGTTTGAGAAGCCAGGGGTTGGTAGGGAGAGGGAATTGTTATTTGTCCTCCGTTCTTCCACCACTAATGCCAGTTGTCAAAGGACCTGGTTGTACCTCCTGGTATAGCATAGTTGGGTAATGCTGGTCTTGCAGCTGGTGAGTATGTGCTGTAAGGTTGTTGCTGGTGTTTGGCCAAGACAGGGTCAAGACATGACGGGTCTTTCCCAAGCCACTGGCTCAGGATCTTGGGACTGGAAAGAACATAAATGATCGCTCTGGTGATAAAGCTGCAGCTGCCACCATTCATTTCCCAAAAATGCTTCTGTGCAAACCTATGGTGTTCAAAGTTTTCCCCATCTTGTCCCTGCTTTGCCTGAGACTGCCTTGGCACTAATCCTCTTGCTGCCCTTTACTCTGGACAGGTGTTCCTCTGTGCCATGTGGGTTTACTTGTGCCTAGCCCTAAGCCACCTCTTCCATGCCACACTTGGTCCAGAATATCTCCATGCCTGAGAGCAGATTTTGTCTGCTGCACCATCTCAGACAGGTTCCACCTTCTGTCTTCTGCCACTCTGGCAGCTGCTACCTGTATTGTGGCATCCAGAGTTTCTGTCAGGGTCATTCCCAGGATTACCTTACTTCAGTAAGGCTAGTGATGTGCCAATTTGTATTACATGTTGCCAGTTGATTCAACTCTATACTACTCAACTCTTCTCACTTTTGGTATTAGGTGCTTCTCTAGATTTCACTTTCCATTACAGATAGTACCCTCTCAGTGTAGGGCAGGGTTTGCAGTGATGATCGTTGTTGATTGGTCAAATACACACAGTGCAGCTGCTTCAACTTGTATACAGCTTCATTCATGCAACAAGAAAGTCCTCTAGTATTGATTTAGGACCAGTTCAGGACAAGGGAAGGACATTTCTCTTCTTTGATAACATTGAAAGGCTTTGTTGTCAGCTGCCAGTCTCATTTTAAAATGGATGAGAGAAATAAAGAGAGAGAGCTAGTGAATGAGAAGAGAGAGAAAGACAGAGTGGCAGTGGTCAAGTGGGGACAGTGAGTGGCAGTTGAGAGAAAAGCCTGTGATTGACAGAAATAAATATTATTTTCTGATTGTTTTACAGTGGTTGTGTTCTAAAGCACAAACAACCATTAAACACTTAGCTGATAATTTACTGTTAAGACAGACGCTCTTAGTTTCTGTTTCATTTTCCTCTTCTGTATATCCCCTATTCATTCATTTACTACATCCAACTAATGTAGCAGTAAATACAAAGAACAACAGGACAAATCTGTACCGCTTTTTCCTAGTGTCGAAATGGCTGTAATGTTTTAGCTGAGCGAGCAAACAAGAGAAAGAGACAGAGCTGGTGGTCCAACAAGGAGAGGGAGCCGGGGTCGGATCTTTTAGTATCAGCTCAGCTTGCTTGGAACCTCGACAGAGGTAATACATAAAAAGTACACACCAGATACCAGGTACCAATTACTGTCCATAACTTTTACCCAATTGGAAAATTGAAAAAGATGAGTCGAGTCAAGTCAAGATGAGCCGGTACCAAGTAGTGGAAAGGGTCTGGAGCTATGTTCCCATACAGGCCGATATTGCTGAGGCATTTCTATGTACTGTTCTTTCCACTTTCTCGACTTTGGTGATGGGAAACTTCTGGGGATTATTACTCCCCTTGCTCTTCACCATGCCTTTGGGATTTTTTTCTTCTTCAATACCACCTTCATTAGCCTCCACAGAAACCTTGTGAACATCCCTTTAACAAATTTGAAAGGATCATTGTAGACAATGCTCTTGCTCACTCCATTGTTACATCGAATTCTGGGGTTTTCTGGTTCACTGTGGTCTTATCTAGGTATTATTTTAGGTCTGTTTTGAACATTTCCTCCATTGCTTCCTTAATTCCTTTCTCTCCTTGACTAGGCGGTACATTTCTTGTTGACTTCTGAACTTGAATAAGGTCATTGTTGTTTTATTCTTTCTTAGGTCTAAAACTTCCTACCCTGTATTCATAAATCAGATTGCTCATCCTCTCCAGCTTCTTCCTTGAAGTCCTTCCAGGATCTTGCTCAGATCGGCATTGACCGTTTCCCATTCTTTTTTTGCTGCAGGTCTTGGCCACTTTACATGTGGCTTGTGTCTCTTATACAAATCTTGAGTTTGTCAATTCAGAAACTTCTGGAAATATTTATGTCTTACACAAAATGATTTATTGACAAACACAAACTTGATCGACCAAGGAGATAGCAGTTACAATTCAAAGTGATTTTGTCCTGCTGCTGAATTTCACTTGACTGACTTGATCCATCTCTCAGGAGGTACTGATCGTTGCAAGGTCCCAGCCACACCTGCTTCAGACATTTAACCTGGCCTTGGTATGTTCTTGGGCCTCAGCGAGATGTTACCTTGTACCAGCCAGAGCTACAAGTTCTGAGCTGGTGTCCAGCGGCTGTTGTTTTTGTGCCAATTACGTTATTCATTGACATTTCTGCTCCTATGTCTGCTACCATTGTACGATAATAGCTTTAAATAACTTGTTTGCTCAGCAGCACTTGACCAAATTGATGGCTAAGTGTGACAGGGCAGTTTTACAGTATGTATGTGTTTTCTGAATCGTGCCTGTGTTTTTGTTTCAGTCACCTCACTACACAGAGCTTAGATTGTCGGACTGTCATGATGATTGTTTGTCATTAATATCTGTGCTGCAGCTGAAGACAAATATCAATGATTTTGTGTCTGACACATGGAGAGGCCACTCTCTTATCTGTATATCTTAATTCAATAGTGCCTTCTACATGTGCTTCTTCTACTATATGCCATCTCTATCAGCTGCTTGCTGCTCTATTTGAAAATCCTCACCTAAAATCCCTGATATTGCCACAATGACAGAGATATGGTATCCGCTTGAGATAAACATCGTCAATCACTGCCTGCCCAACATCTGATAGACAGAGATTCACTATGAATTAAGATTATATGGAGCTGGATCTTTATCACCATAGCACAACCTACAGAACCTCATCTGGACAATTGTAACTACAGTTACCTCCAAGACCTCGGTCTGTCTCAGAATAGAGGGGAGGAATCAGGAGACTAATCAGTCCTTTAGTGTTTTGTTCGTAAAGAATGACTACATGCCCAAATCTGCTTTCCCTAACAGCATATTTTAAAAATCCAGCAGACAACTGCAGGGCAACGACTATAGGGGGCGTGTCCTCATGGCTACGTAGTGTGTGGGAGGTATTTCATGACAAAGATAAGTCCCAAAAGGTCAACTCTATGTCAGTATTCAATGGCCTTTCAATGTTCAGTGCTGAAATAAAACAAAAGACGTTGAGCCATTTTCAACCCATGAAATGCTGCTTTTTATGAATTTGGTGTCAATGTCAATAATAACATGTTTAAGGGTGCAGCACCTCTTTAATGAGACTGTATAGTTCTGCTGAGATTTAGAATATGAGTGACTTTAGGATTTAATCATAGCTCAGTTTGTTACTCTAGAGACGAGTGGATTTTACTTCTTTCATCTGTGTTCATTTATCTTTTAGTTGACATTTGCTGAAATTTCCTCAATTCAGTTAATGTAATTAAAGGAACATTTCACCACTATTTTATGGTTACTGTCATTAACTAAATCATTTATTATTCCTAAGTTAAATTTAGTTTAATTTACTATGCTTATTTGTGATAAAGCATGTTTAAAAAACATTCATCTAATAAAGAGAAATGTATTGTACCAGATTAATTATTATCTAATTTGCAGTGCCTGGGCCGGGAGACACAAACACCATTACAATTAATGCAATATCAAGAATAGAATTTCAAACATGCGATGACATTTCCCAAGGCAATCAGATGTGTCAATGGCTTTAAAGACATCATTATTTGAAATTCAATAGAGGTAACATGATATTAGTTAAGCTCTTTTCAAGACAACTGAGCAACTCCATCCACTGCAGGCAGCTACCACACGTGCAAATAACACATTGGACTTTGTGTCGAGACTTTTCTTTCTTATCCTGCTGCTTTCCATGGTCAACACTAAACCTTCAATCTCAAGAATTCTCCAGTTCAGATGGCACTAAAAGCTCCAAATGCTAGTATACATTGTGTATGAGGCTCTTTCAGATTGTGCACAAACAATAGTCAAGCTGTGGTTACTTCAAGGTTTGTGCAAGAACACAAACTGTGTAGGATTCATACTACGTGTGCACAGTGTATGTAGTTCGTAAAGGGGTCTGCCACTGACTATAATGTAGTTTGTCTGTCTGTCATAATATTCTAAGCGTGACTTCACTTGTTTATTTGTGAATCTCTTTTCCCCCTTGAAAGATAAAATACAAAAAAGACAACAGAAAAAAATTATTCCAATATTACTCTCTGCAAGACATATAACATTTAATATCTTATCTTTAGGGGGCAGCTGTGGCTCAAGAGGTAGAGCCGATGACCGATGTTCGATTCCCAGCTCCTCCAATCCACATGCTGATGTGTCCTTGACCAAGATACTTAACCCCAAATCCCGAGCTACATTTATGACATAGCTATTACTTAATGTGACGTCTAAACTTGTATATATGTCAACATAACAATGAGTTATGCTCAAAATTAGCTTTGATTACCATAAAATACTTGAAAGTTGTAAACATATCTTGGATTATAGGAATATACAGCTTCTGATAAAGAATCACCTCTATATGTCAAAACAGTATATCACTTTTAATTGGCTATATTTCCTGGTAACTATGTGTGTTTCTGTGTTTATCTTTTGCGCAACCTGAGCTCTTCAGCAGAGAGAAGGACAAAGAGATATAATCAATCAATCAATCAAATTTTATTTATAAAGCGCATTTCATACACAAGGTAAACTCAATGTGCTTCACAACAAATGAAGCACAGATAAGGAGAGAGAAGTAAGCATAGGGAAGGTCAAGAGTGAGGAGAGAGACAGCAGATTTCAATACATCACTTCATGCCTTCAGAAACAGCTGCTCCATGTGTTTACATTGCTGCCTCATCGATACATGTATAGATAATCAGTCAAAACAATGCTCCTGCTATAAACCAAAAAAAGTGATGGTGTCTAAATGGGGATGGGGCTCTGCCGGTGAATGGCAGAGAGAAGAACGGCAATAAGGCAGGCAGTAGGCGAGGTGTTAAAAGTTGATTAGGTTGTTAAAGGTCACATAGTCAGGCCTCATCAGCTGTCCCAATGGAGCACAAGAAGCAGCTCAGAGCCTCAGCACTGCTGCTAATGAGACAAAAGCAATGGCACCCTCACTAACATATGGATATATCCTGCTCTCATGTACAGCAATCTTCTTATGGTACCTGGAGAGCGTGCGCCAGTACCCAGTTAATGTGATGACATTAACAAAAAAACATCTTGACTAGCCGGAGGTTGCTGTAACAAGCCCTGCAAAGGAACACACAGAGGAAGGCTTGGGAGCATAATGGTCAGGCATATAAAGCTACACTATTTGATCACAGAAACTGGAAATGCAATGTGGGTTGAAACATGCTTATACACACATTCATACACAGATACACACTCAGACACGGACTAACACACCGTAAACTTTCACATTACAGATTCATTTGCTCATTTGAGCAAATCTACGTTTGGTCCACCCACTGCTCTAGAAGGGTCAGTCTTATAAAACAATTGCGTATTTAATGAGGTTCTGCATACAAGCAGCTCTGCATATGAACACACACACACACACACACACACACATATTCCTGTACATACTCATTATGTACAGCGCTCCTACTCAGTACAGTTAAAAAGATGCTGATGTACGAGTAACTGCTTATAAATACAGAAGATACATTCACTCTCCAGAAACATAGACCCAAAACTACCAACCATGCCCAGCCCTTTAAACTCAAAGCAAGAGACACACGTGCATTGCATGCATCAAATAATCTTTACTGCAATGGCGAAAAAAGGTCAGCCATCTCAGATGCAATTATCATATTTCCAACAGGTGCATTTATTAGAGCTACGCTTCGTTTGCTTTGCTGAATCTAAATCAGGCTGGGGGTATTGAGGGCCATTACACCGCAGTAATCAGTGCTAATACACTGACATAATGTCCTGCAGGTTTACATGCCTGCAAAGGCATTCTGTCAATGCCTGTTTCTGCCACAACAATGCCTGTCAGACACATTATGGGTTGAAGTGATCAATATTTTTTATTACCACCACTTTGTTCTACCTCTCTCACATAAGCTCCACAATAATTTACATTTATGCAATTTTCACGGCCACTGCCTTTCTTTTCTTTACAAGTGAGTATATGTGTGTATGTATGTGTGTTTCTGTATGTGTGTCCATTACTATAAGTGAACGTGGCAGCATCTGACTGTATTAGACAGTTACATGTCTGACTGTGCAAGAGTCAGTTTGTGTACTGATCTGTGTGTGTTTTGTGTGTTCGTGTTTGATATTGTGTGTGTGTGTTTGTGTGTGTGTGTGTGTGTGTGTGTGTGTGTGTGTGTGTGTGTGTGTGTGTGTGTGTGTGTGTCGTACACGTTTGTGCATGTAAGAACATGTAAGAGTCCCTCATAATGAGAAGCCCTCAGAGGTGAGGCTGGATCACAGGGAAAGGGCATCATAACAAGAAGTGATAATAGCCGCTATGGTGCTGGCCTCTGTGGTAGCCAATCACAGCTAAGAACAAAAAAACAGCTCACGTAGCAACACAGAGCTATACTGTAACCATTTTAATTCAGTGTGCCGCAGCAAAAACAGACCTGCCTACAGCATAGATGATGCAAAAAAGCAAAATCACACCCAATATCAGTGTTGACTACAATTGCCATCAATGGCTAATCAATAGAGCAGTGCACCTATGGGAGACATGTTCCATTAAGTGTGCGGGTCAATGTGTTTGCCAGCCTATAGTACTGTTTTATTTTCCCTGACACTTGTCCCTGGACCTATACCCCACATGCTTGATTAGCTGCCCTGCGTGTATCAGTGGTCACCCCCAGAGTCCTATCAGTCAGTGACTCTCAGAAGGCACAGGGTGAACACATACAACCTATGACCTCTGCCCTCTGACCCCTGATGACCCTCAGTTAATTAGGTGTGTGTGTTTACCAAACATCTGCTCCACTGACATCACTACTCTACTGTCTGAAAATTAGAATCACATATAACATAGACACAAATACTATGGGGAGTTATGACACAGAGGTGGGCTCAATTATTGAGCTAGATAACTAACAGACAAAAAACTGCCTCCAGATTTCAGCATCCCAATATATTATGGGCTGGTCTTCATAAACTGTGAAAATATAGATTCGATTTTTAACATTAGTGGTCCTTTGTTCTTATGCTGATGTTTCCTTTTGTCACCATTCACATGTCATCAATACACAGACTGACAAACAGAATGTGAGAACGCACACGTAACACAAGAGCTAGTAATTAATGAAATGACCTCTAAATGCTGCACCTACAGCAGCCCCCTCTCATCACAGCCACACACACGCATGTGTGCACACATACAAGAATAGAATGGCTGTCTGTAGCTGCTGGAACCTGCCAATTATTCTGTACTTTACTGGACCCTTGCTGCATCGGAGGTGTGATTGGAATAACAACCATCCACACAATTCTCCATTCCCTGTAGGGCAGCAGTGAACCAGCAGGGGAAGAATGAAGAGAGCATGACAAGATGGTAGCGGCGATGAGGAAGAGGATGTGTACGAGACAGAGGAAGAGGAGACGGAGAGAAAGCAAAAAGCCAAGGATTACGTGAGAAAGGAGAGGAAGGGGAGGAGAGGGGAAGAAGTCAAAGCCGGGGCTCCCTGGCAACATGCAGAGGCAGAGGCAGTGTGAGAGTGAGTGCTGTCTGAGTGACACTCACTCTCATATCCCCCCCTCTGGGGAAATAACCCCCTTAATCCAGCATGCTCTTTCAGATAGACAAGATCCCCCTTCTTCTCCCAGCAAGGATATGAAACGCTTCCCCTTGTGATTCAAATACCAGGGATGAGGGCTGGAAATCAAATAGACAACAATGTGACGTGGCGCAGCTAGAGAAAGACATCAATGTCCCCATCTCCTCCTCTCTGGCAGCTTACTTGCTGCCACAGAGGGAGCCACAAAGTCATTGGTTGACACCGAAGGAAATGGCCTGCCATTGGCTTGTTTGTAGGGAGGTGGCCTAACATTGGTTGTAAAAGGCACAATACTAGATAAAGTCAGGTGCTGTAGAGCAACATAGTTTTAAGTCTTTCACTGTAACCACCTGCTAAAATATTATTTTCTGTTTTTTTGGAGGAACAGTTATGGCACTTTACAGGTTCCTTTCGTTTGGTCTAAAATAACTGGCCTAAATATGTCGCTCCTTTGCCTTGGTTTCTGAAATACACCTACTATATCTTTCCTGCTGCTTTTAATGTCCTCTTAGTAATATTCTTTTTCATAAGCACACACAATGTGACAAACACTCTGAGACAGAGTTAATTAACAGTTCGCTGCACTGGACGGACCACGGAATCAATAAAGTCAAGGCGGGCCAGTCGCAGCAGGCCGAGCCGCAGGACCCGCAGACCACACAGCCTTTTCAGTGTGAACCGAGGGAGGTCTTTTTCTCTCCATACTGGTAAATCACTCTACAGCCAGCCTGCTTGGTACACATAGCGAACTGCAGAGCTAGGCTGACACAGTGTGATATTATATTAGCATTACAAAGGCTTTCCCACCATCTGTGACACACAGTGGAAAAAAATCACTTTTCTGTTACCAAGCCCCGAGTGCTGATGTTTCCATAGGTTCTGTGAGGAGGACTGATGGGAGTGTGGCTGGGGATGACAAACAAAACATGCATTTATTACAGCTTTTCTGACATGTGTGATTCACCTCCAGTACAGTGCATACAGTACCAATAACACACGCAAAGCCTCGTTGCTATTCTAAGCCTTTTAACTTCAGCTGAAACAAAGATGGTTATTCACTAGTATTAGAATCCTATTAATGTTACAACACAGAAATCTGTGGCATTTTAAAAGATGGGCTGGGTTTATGATCATTTCTAGCATAGTGTAGGATTTAAAAAAAAAAATCTATACAGAGCTATGCTCTCCTCAGTGAGAGCACATAGAGCTCTGTGCTTCACTCAGCAGCCTAGGGGAATGAATAGAGTTGGCTCATCCACACAGCTCTCCTTGCTTTCCACTGTAGCCTGTTGTCACTAGCCCCTGGTCGTACGCCAGTCGCCTACTTGGCAGGGAGAGGTGCTGTACAAAGCAACTGGCAGGTCTGGTAAATAATGCTGATGGAGTGTGATAGAGAGAGAAGCATCTCCTTTATTCCTCACAGATACTCTATCTGTTTCAGTGAGGAGAGAGGAGAGACAAATGCTGCCTTTTTTCCAATCTATTTGACTGGTGAAGCAGGGGGAAAAAAACGACCCACCTAGCTCTTCTTTGTGTTATCTTTCATGATGTTTGCCAGCTTAAGAAAAACCAATAGCCCTCAGCCAATGGCTTACCAGAATACCCAGCATTGCAGGAGCAGACAACCTGCCAACAGCTGGGATTTACAGTTGAAACTTCATGCATACAATTACAGAGATGAAGGAGGGACAAGTGGACAATAGCGATGCAGCGTTGAGGGGAAACACTCATCCAGGCAATCATGCAAAGCCCTCTACTTAGTCAGGGAAACAGGAAAACAGAGGGAGAGTGAATGAGAGAGACATGATTACCGCACGCTGTATGCCTGACTTCATAGTTCAAGTTTCAGCATCAACACAGAAACATGATCATCCTCCTCAACAATGCATGGCGGGGAGCAAAAAATGCAAAAGCAACCTTAAATTCCATCACTGTAACAAAGAGCTGTGTAGTGCATTTCTATGCACTCTTGTTATTGTTTGTATGTAGCTTAATGTATGCTGATGATGCTTTGACTGGAATACCCAATTAACATTGCTCATTATTCCATTCACTAAAATCTCCATCCTTTCATCAGTTTCTCCTGTGTGAAGACACGAAGGAGCTATGCAGCTTACCAGGAGGTATATCTAATAAGAGAAAGCCCCTTCATAGTGTATATGCACCAATTCTGTGGCTTTAGGCAAAGGACGCATGAACACTTATCAAAAATTATTAAAAAATCCTGTTCATGACAGCACATGATCCCATATAGAGGCTCTACGCCAACCTGTAATCCAAATATATGGATGAATACATTGCGCATGTGGACTCCTGTCATCTGATGTGGGTACTAACAGGGAGTATTACCACATATAAAGAGCATATATGGCTCAGTGGCAAAATATAAAGCTACGCTCATCCCCGTGGGAGTGCGAAGGGTCAGTGAGGCTTCCAGCTCTGGTGTAATATTCCTGTCACTGAGCTTCATTCTGAAAACACCTGTAGATACATCCGGCATTCTCCCTTTCACTATATCTAATTCGCATTAGAATATGGCCCAGAATATCCAGCCTGGTGAGGCAGTCAGGAAGACAGCCTGGTGAGAGCGAAGGTAGCAGGGTTAGCTCTCTTGTCAAATCCAATATCCACCTCTTGAAGACTAGACTAGGGAGAGGCAGCCAAAATCATCTGCATAAAGGAGAGGCACTAAAATCACCTCTCATAAAAAACGACAGGGGAGCCAGCTCACACTGGTTAAAGCATGATGAAAGGAATGGAATCCAGCACAGCTCCCTGTCTGTGGATAATCAAACAACCCTGGCGCTAAAAGCATGGCATTCAAATTCAATTGTGAAAGCTGCTGCTGTCTGAGAAAAGTAAAAGACACAAGAGAAAAAAATACATTCCTGTTGTTTTGAAATCTGCGGGAGCCTAAAAGATGTGTTTTATAAGGCCTCCCATTAGAAAACACACAAACTCTAAAAACAGAAGAAGTGTTAACTATACACTTGGTATACGCTGAAATAAAAACATAAGAAATGCAACACTAATTGCATCAAATTGTGATTGATTGGTAATGCAATGAAAACAATAAAGATGCAGGCAGCCGCGTGATCTCATGATATCTTCAACCCGGAGCATGACAGCCACATCTAATCCCCAAGGAAACAGCTGTACATATTAACCAGCAGATGGTGACTATATATCATATAGATTATCACAATATATCAATTCACAAGGTATCCTTAACAAGGCAATCACCTAGTGTAGCTTGAGAATCAGAGGAAAGAGAAAGGAATAAGAGATAAAAAATAAATAAATATGCCATAAAAAGAATCTTTATTCCTTAGCATTCAACTGTTTAATATAAATGTATATATCAACAGGGTAACATAACATCAGTGCACATCAAAGAGCTGTACATGTTCACTGACAACAGCAGGCTTTTACACTTGGACTGCAATGTAGTGGTGCGGCAAAACAGCCAAGGCAACAAGGAGAGAGTATGAATGCCTTATTACAGCGTGTGAAGTGGAGCTGGAAGCAGGGAGGGAGAGGGGAATGTCTCAGTGACAGAGGCAGAGGCTGATGAAAGCCCCGCACAGAGCAGTCGAAAGTGCCGACACATGACACAGCTCATAACTGCTCACCATCCAGGACAGGATCGCATTCATGTAGCCCTCTCCTTCATGTATATTTAAACACTTGCAGCTCCAGTTCAATTTCAGCTAAAAACGTTTGCCTTTCCAACACAGAGACACATACACACACACATATATATATGAAATATCAGGGTGCATCTCACATGGCAGTGAGCTGAAAAGACGAAGCCATGGGTGACCCCAAAATGGGGAGATTTTTCTTTACGTCATTGTTTCTTTTTAATTAATAGAAAAAAACTGAGTAGGCTGTAGTGGCTCTGACACATTAAGACTGTGTGATCTTCACACATGGGTGTATCTTCAAGGCCCTCGGTGTGTTTGTGTATGGGTGTCAATGTGAGAAAGCGTGTGGGTGTATTTGCTTGACTATATCTTTGTGTAAGAGAAAAAGAATGACGCGATGACGAGAGCGACTGAGGGAGAAAGAGAGAAAGAGTACGGACAGGATGGCTGAAAGGAGAACGAACGTGGTGGTGATGGTTGAGGAGGGGCAGGCGGGGGGGTTCTCTGTGAGCCCAGGGGGTAGGTAAGATTACAGATGTACACACAATGTTCTGGAGCACAGGCCAAGGGCTGAATAACAGAGTGTTGCTGTTTCTCCAGAGCAGCTTGCTGCAGCTCATTGTGTGCCTTGTTTTGCTCAATGCCCAGGGCAGCCATTCAGAGATGCTCCCCAAGCAGTACAGATAGTCTCTCATATCCCACATAACAGAGTTCCTCCAACAGAACAGCACCACTGTTGATGAGCCCTTAAAAAAACACCCTAGGTAGAGAAATTCAAGGAGAAGGCTCACGTCTTTCCTCACCACATCTTTATTTATCATTAGCAGCAGGCTCATCCAAGTGCATTTCCAGTTGGCTCCTCTAGTTAAACACATTTTCTTTTTGCTTTCGTTACTATTATTTATAATGTTCGAATGTAGGGCAGTAGGTAATTGCTCCTCCTTAGCTTACCCCCATTATGATTATAACAAGATTAAGGCAATACTACAATTATCACAACTATCATGTAAACATCCGGGCTCTTGTTCGTCAAATTAAGGCAGAAATAACCTGATTAACCTGGATTACTTGTCAGTCTTGTGAATCACTGTGGCATGCGTAGAGCTTAGTCTAACTTCTTTCAATGTTCTGATTAAATACATGATCTTAAACCGCATCTTTGTACACATGAACACTGGCATGTAGGACAGACTGCACGAATTCAGCAACGCACAAACAAGAAACAACAAAAACAACCACCGGTCATGATCCTTCTCTTAATTTGTGGCACTAATAAGATATTTTCTGCGCACCCCGACACAGCACCAACATATCATTAAAAAAATGATGCAAACTCAGGTTACGAGGGAACATTTGAATACTATAATTGAAGATTCACCTTAAGCTTGTTTTCCTTATTAACTGGGTTACAATGTGCATGTAAATACAGTGTGTCCGACAATGTTTTGCCTTTTGAACATGTTCAGTACAGTAAGTACTGGTGGTGATACAGTGTCTCAAAACAAGGTACACTAACAAAGATTGTAATGTATACACACTGCTGTGCAATTTATCTAAGAAAACACTGCAGGAAAATGCACACCTATTTCAGCAACGTTCTGGCTCCCAGGCAGACATCATAAAAAGAGAACAGGAAAGCCACAAAATCATAACCACCATACCATTATTTATCTCAACATATGGACCTTAACAATTCTGCAAACTTCCCTCTTCATGCTAAAATACAACAAGTCCCTGCATGCCATTTATACTGACTAGGACAGGTGTTTCAAATCAGTGCGATAAACTTGAAAGGCCAATCTGAGGAGGGCCTGAAATGTAAAAAAAAATCAGCAAGCACAAACTAGAAATAGAAATAATTTTACGTTAAAATTAGGGAAAGAATACACAAAATCAATACAATTAATGTATTTATTTGACCCTAAATGTTGAACTAACACTGATTAAATATGTAGATATTGATTTGTATTGTGTGGATCTTTCCCTACTTTGTCAGTGTGAGGCTTTTCAGTTTTATCTAAGTATCTTAATTCTGCAGACGGCAATCACAATTAAAAGTAGATTACATTTTAAGAACTGGGCACGAGTCTGTAACAGTGTGGATGAAGTTGCGCTTTAGAGGTGGGCGTGTCAGTGAGTGGGCTCGTGTTTGTGTGTCTATGAGTAAGAGCCTCAGCAAATCTGACACACAAAAAACGTGAGCCAAGTACAAGTATGATCACTTGTTGCTCAGGGAAAAAAATGGAATATATAGATGCATCTATGCAGCTTGAGCTTGCCAGCTGTTCCAATCAGCCTAACTACTTACTGACTGAAAACATTGCAGGTCAATGCCAGCTAGAAAACAGTAAGTCAGTTGAGATTGAAGGTAGAGAGCTCTGAATAGTTTGGTTTAGCTGTAATGCCTTTTCAGACAATATATTATTGTACTGAGAAACACAGAGCGATACAAGTCTGCCATGTAATTCCACTTTTCTGTTTATGCCAGCTATATTATTTCACTATTATTAACACAAGGCTTAAGGGCAATTTGTATGGTATTTAATGGCAAAGACGCACTGACATACATCTCCAAATATCAGGTTAACACTTTGTATCTATGTTGAGGCTTTACAGTAAATGAAATGTAGTACATTAAATCCTTTTTTTGTTTGACATTTCCTACACAAAAAGTTTTGCTTGATTTTAAAGCCAAAAATCTGATTCCATAAACGTGCAGATAAAAATACCGTTTTTAATGCAAGTATGGCAGAGTTTGGTGGGATCAGGTTTTTCACAATTGCTGGTAAAGTATGAGGGCCTTTCCTTTTACTTGATTGGAGCAATCAGGTGGCACCAGGATTAGTCAAGTCAAGTCAAGTCAAGTCAATTTTATTTATATAGTGCACAATCAAAGATATATAGTTATCTCAGGGCACTTTTCACATAGAGCAGGAACAGATTTGACTCTTTAATATACAGAGACCCAACATTCCTCCATGAACAAGCACTTTGCAAAAGCAGTGAGGAAAAACTTGAGACCTTGAGCAGAACCGGGCTCTAGGTAGGTGGCCATCTGCCTAGTGGACTATTGTGTGTATTACGTCTGAAGTCACTAATTTAAGGAATTGACTGCTCAACATTGTGAGATTATACACGTCTCATTTTATAAATGTTACAAAGGCTCTAGGTACTGTATTTATTTTCCATACCGCATACCCGATTACTGTGCAAATCACTAGCAGTAGGCGTCTTGAGCTTCACAAAATATCACATCTCTTCTTGGAGTAATACTACTATAAAAACATAAACTGCAAAAATAGGCTATTGCTTTTACATGGGATATCAGTGTAGCTGTTGTGTGTTGCATTGTCATTGTCATTATGTAGTTGTGTAGGTGGTGTTGGTTTATATTGTCAATGTCTATATTTTTATATATGGACCCCAGAAAGAATAGCTACTGTGATTCAGCAGCTAACGGGGACCAAGATACACAAACAAACAAAACTTGCAAATTGCCGTGCACATGTAAAAAATATCCTAATAATACTAACTGAATGCAGGCTGGTTACTAATTATTCATCGTAAACAACAACTACAGAGAGACAACTGTGTGGACACCCTTCTCTTGTGAAAGCGTTTAGTGCACTTCATTATGCACGGGAAAGAATGTCATCTATGTTTTGAAGCATATTTGGGTGCTGCAGTTTTCTGACAAGAGCAAATGACAGTCCTTGTGGCTCATCACTAAACTATAGTCTGCTTTTGAATGGAATGAGAGGAGCTGATTTGATTGGCCATTATTGAAGCTGCCCAGACTCCACCAGCTGATAATGTATTCCTAACTAACAATGTATTCATCCTGTTGCAGCCACCTGCGTGAGCTGGTCACCAAAATTGTGAAATTTACTTGGGTTTTGCACTTAAATGTTTATGTTTACCACACTGTTTCAGCAATTCAGAGTAGTGGTGTAATTTACAAATCACTGTCATATCTTTCACAAGTTTCAGCTGAGTCACTCCTTCTTCAGCCTTTTGTGTAGAGTTTTAAAAACAGAAATTCTGAGCCTGCAATTAACCTGTGAATGAAATTAAATACTTCTGTTAAATCTGTTAGAGGTGTATAACTGCATGTCAGGGTTCTTGGCATATAAAAGGTTTAGAATGAAGGAACATTTACAGTTTTTTGACAGAAGAACCTCACAACCCACAATAACCTATAGGTATGCCTCCTGATCATAAATATTTATAAGAATAATGAAAGAAAAGAGAACATCCAGACATCCATAATAATATGACACAGACCTTGAATATCTCTCAATTTAGTGCCGCAAAGTCAGAAACCTTGACCTTAATCATTTCAGGTCAAAACATTAATGTTAATGTCACCATGTCAATTTAAATTCATCTTTGGCCAAAAAAATCATGAGCTTGATAAAACAGCAGTAACATTACTCATTACTATATTTCATAAAGCAGAGGGTTGTTTTTATGAATTTATCAAGAGAAAATCAACAGCATATATTCACACTGTTACGCTGGATAATAAAGGTTACATCCACAAATTTAATGCAGTAGTCCCCATTCCCTAGTACAGTATGTATATGTATATATAATGGTTGGCTTTTGTGTTAAATGGTGCACACAGGATGATTATTACAGAATTATTACAGCATTTATGGTGGTTTGAATTGACCATTTATGCTCATATCAATCTTTTTAATACTTGGACACAATCTTAGCTTGTTGTATTTTTTTGTTTGTTACATTAACTTTTTTGTGGTGATGATATAAAATCTTCGTTTTGAATTTGTAATGTAAAGATTATATTTCCAATTAGCTTACCTTAACCTGAATGCATTCATTATCAGGTTTACTGATGATATTTATCATGACTACAGCTGCAGACCTGTGAAGAGTGACAATCAGCTGGCTGAAGAGGTCAAACACAGGTTGAGTGTGTGTTCATTATACTGTGACTAACATGGGATTTATGTGTAAAAGGGCTATGAGAAAGGAGAGGCTGACTCACATTCACTCTCACAACCATGTTCACAACTGGTCACAGACCTATCTGCAGATACACATGCAAGTGTTACATTTTGAATTTGTGTTTGGAAAAAAGGAAAAAAAAACCCTTCTTAATTCAAAACAAGTTAATAGGTGTGGATTACATAATTGAAAACCAACTGTAAAATCTACGTCAGATTTAGTTGATCTTCAAAATGTCCCTTTGTCGGCCTTTGATTATTTTATGAGAACATTGTATATGCCTTTTAGGGAATTAGGAGTCAAAAACAGGAACAATCTTTGGTTTTGTTTTGAAATTTCTGAAATATTACATGAAAGGGATGTTGCCTGCCACAAAGTGCAAACAACTGCAAACGTAATATGTGTCCCACTGTTATTTGAAATGCTAAATCATCATTTTATGCCTCTGCACTATACAAACGTAAAGTAAACCCAGCAAATTTTTGGAAAACGTTAAATCATTATTACATATGCCTACTTCATCCTTACCCAATGAAATTGTTCAAGGTTCCACCACTACCTTCGTTGGAAAGAAAATATGTGATTCATTCAAATGAACACTTTCTTTCATCAGGTTATTTATTTGAAAATACTGGATTTCATCCCACTGTCTCTCACATTACTGGGCAAAGAAATTAGGCAGACCTTTTCGGTGTAGCCTTTTATGAATCTTGAAGAGTTTAATGCTCTTTGTTCTATTGATCGAGCTCCATTCCTAGCTACTTAATTTATATTTGTAAACTGACTGTGGTAACAGAGAGCATCCCTGACCTTTGGAAGACTGCCTACGTCCTTTGCATAAACAGGGTCAGTCTAATGAGCTAAATAATTATCAACCAATTTCTAAACTATCATGACTAGCTAAAGAAAAACAATCGGGTAAGAACATTTCGATCTCAACACTCTATTTTAAAATGGTGTCAAACAGGATTTGGACCTGGGCATAGAACTGTGATGACAGCATCAAAAGTGGTCAATAATTATGCTAGTGAATTAGAGAAAAAGCAGGACTGTGTTACCCTTTTTATTGATTTATCTAAGGCTTTCCAATACTATTGATCATCAAATTGTTTTAAAACGCCTGGAATCTATTGGATTTCATGAAAAGTAATGTCATTGGTTTGCAAATTAGAGAATTAGACATTATCAGGGTAGAGCAAACTGTTGTAGCTAATGACTACATGTCAAGCTTTGTGATTATTAACAAAGGTATGCCGCAGGTTTCTATTCTAGGACCATTTTTATTCACAGTTTTTATAAATGACTTAGGGCAAAGTGTTAGAAATAGTACTATTCATTTTCTATACAAAAGTGCCCTTTGTTTCAAAGGCAGTTTAAAACATATATTTTGATTTCTGTGATGTACAACAAATTTGAATTGTTCTTAAATGACTTTACACTCTGATAAAACAAAATGCATATTGTTTTCTAGGAAACCGACTAACAGGTCCACTGAAGTGACTATTACCACCCATAATAGGAAATTAATTGAAAGAATATCCTCTTATAAATACCTTGGTTTTGGCTTGATGACATGCTGTGCTTCAAAAAGCATATTAATGAAATGACTAAGTCCTTAAAACCCATACTGGCATTCTTTTAGAGAAATACAACATGTATTACCCAGTACTGCAGAAACCAAATGTTCAGTCAACCTTTTTATCAGTTTATGGACTATGGTAATGTAATTTATATGCACTCTCCTCTTAAACTTCTCAATGCAGTATATCATTGTGCTATTAGGTTCATTGACAGAGATGGTTTTAGAAAGCAATGTGGTGTACTATATGAAAAAGTTGGGTGGCCGTCATTGGCAGTGAAAAGAAAACTGCACTGCATTTTATTTATTTACAAAGCACTTCTTGGAAAACTTGCTGGGTATCTCACTAGGTCCCTCTAGACTATTTGATCCTGAAAATCATCATGTTAGTACTGAGACTGGGAAACTGGCTTTTAAATACTAAATACTATGCTCCACACCAGTGGAACAATCTGCAGAAGCTTGTAAACTTAGACAAGCTAATCCCTTTTAATTAATTTATCACTTTTGACTGACATACATCATTGTGAATGCATGTGTTTTCTTTGACTGGACTGTTATTTTTTTGTCTTTGGTCTGTTTGTTGTATTATCTGTTGGTGAATAATGTAACTTTTGTGTGCTTTTATTGTTTTTATATGTACTTTAATCTGGGTGTCCTTGTAAAAGAGAGCTTGCTCTCAATGACCATCCCTGTTTAAATAAAAGTCATAAATAACATTTCACCAAGACCAATGAAAGATGTAACAATTTGGACATATATGGGACAGAAACTTGACATGTGACACTATCTAACTCCTCTCCAACCACAACATATTACATCTGAGTAATGGAACAGGTGAGAAACCAGTTTGAATTGAATTCAATGTGCTGTCAATGTAAACATAAACAATACATTTCATATGTAATTTTGCAGCTATCAAGTAGTGCACAACCTAATAAATTTAAATGCTACTCACCTACAAACAACTGACACAAATTCTACTGATGTAGATGCTATAGCCCAAAACAAAGATGATGTATAGTGTGGCTAGAAATGAAAACATATTTGTAAAACTAAAAAAGAAATTAAAAATAATTTTTAAATTATCAATTAATAAAATGATTACTTTCAACATTATTCAATATTCTTTTGTTTTGTAGATCATCAGAAAAAAAATTAAATTGACAGTTTCCTTGACCAACAGTTAAAAACTCAAATGTATTTAGTTTAAGTGTGATTGAAGTGACTGATTATGGAAATTGTTACTTTCTGTTACTTTACTACTAATTAATTTTGAATACTGAGTAAAAAGAAGTGCATCCAAAGAAAAAAAAATCTAAAGGTTTTCGAAGTACCAGTCAATACAGAGCAACAGCTACTATTATAAATGTCTACTGTATACAGTATTCATTGTATTATTTGTATGTATTTTACACATAGCTTTCACTTTTACTGTTAAAAAATATAAACAAATGAGTCCACATTATCAACCAACTGATGTGAGAGATGTGAGAATATTATCAGAATTTTCTTTCAAAGTGCATTTGCAGATTCAAATCAAGGCCACATTATGGTTTTGTCATTGGAACAGTGCATCAACTTCAGCACAGCGCCACTCTGACCTTGTTGAAACCACGTTTTTTCCTAACAATTACAGCCCAGTATTAGGCTTTTGTCCTGTGCCATGTCGTGGTGGCCTTGCTGCCTGTATCCAGCTTCTCCTGTGTGAATGACAGCTGATAAAAGCCCTGGGCTTTTGCTGGCGTCACTGCTACTATGTAATTCCACTGCAGGGGAGTGCTTTTAGCTATGAAGCCCACTGCCACAAGAGCACTAAAGACACAGACACAAACCCTCGCCAAATTGCCCTTAAGCTCCAGAGACATTTCATCTGACATTTTATTGACAGAGACAATTGTCACTATTCTCACTGTGTGTTATTTATTGTATTGCATCAGTAGCCTTGCATATACCAGCACTGACACTGAAGCACAACAGCGAGAGATAAGGCTGGTGCATCAAGAACAGCCACCCTAATTATGAGGGTCCGCATTAAAATTTCAAAACAAAAAACAAAGCTTCTCAAGTCAATAATGCACCAAGGCAGCACAGTAGAAAATTATTTTCAACAAGCCAGAAACCTTAAGTAAAATACTGAACCCAGCATATTTATGCTTGCAAAAGTGTGTGTGTGTCTGTGCATGTGTGTGTGTGTGTGTGTGTGTGTGTGTGTGTGTGTGTGTGCGTTTGTGCAAGAGAGAGAAAGAGAGGGAGACCTTGAGTGCAATGGGAGGAGTTGATGCTGCAGCATTCAGGGAGGGAAAGCAAAGCTAACTGTGAGTCAGACTCTCTCTTTTCGGCCCTTACCTCCCTCCTTCCACTTCCACTCTCCCCTTCTCCTCCCTCTCTCAGCCCTTAAGCAGCTGCCTCCACTTATGCAGGGCACATTTGAGATGACAGGAGGGAGGGAGAAAAAAGGGGAGGAAGGGAATGATGGAGGGAGGGGGGGTAAAAGGAGGAGCACTTGGGGGAGGGAAACAAAAGGTTGCACGATGATTACACAACGATTCAAAAGCTGCTGAAGGGGGACATTCCAGCCTAGGTGAGGATGCTTCCCCCACCTCCTTCTCCTCCCGCTCTAAAAACCCATGCTGCTATACATCAAAGAGGAGAAGGTTAACCGCTAGATACAGTAACCTCTGTAATAGAACTGTTTTCTAATGACCATCAAAGAGTGTTTACTACCTCTGGGCCTGTGATTAATGGCTGTATGCACGGGCAACCTCCTACTGTATTTCACAACCTCTCCTCGTGCTCGACACAGAGATGGTGAAAGAGATGTGGAGAGAAAATGACAGCTAAGACAGACGAGTCCACAGCTTCTAACAGCCTCCTGAAGGATTTTTTAGGGCATCACTGATTTGCTCTCCTGACTACTTGTATGACTAATTAGTGTCTAATAATAAAATACAACAAAAAGGGACGCATTGAGAGTCCTGTGAAAACACTATCCCTCTGATTTTATAGTGGTCAGAGAATGATGTTTTAAATCACTTCAGGTTGGTTTTGAATTTACGACATTAGATTTAATAAATGGCTATTTGGTTTCTTTTTTTCCCCACTTTGTCATTCAGTGCCATTATACTAGGCCGATTTACCAATAACCAAACAAGTAATCGATTTCTCGAGAAAATAATTGACAGATTAATCTATAATGAAAATAATCATTGTTGCAGCCCTTCTCAAGCTGTAGGTGTTAATACAAATTCTGAACTTTTTAAAATGGTTTATTAAAGAGGAAAGGAGAATTTTCTCAGTCCAAAAATGTTTAATTTATCTGAAAAATGCAAACTCACCAAATTTGAAGATATATGGTTCTTCACAGGACTGCAAAGCCATTGAAACATCCATTTGAGACACTATGAAAATAAACAAATGTAGAAAGCTCCAAAATGTGATGTTATTTATCCCTTCTCTGTTGTGTCTGACCACCCTGTACTATTTTGGCCAATTCATCAAGAGCACTGAGTGTGAGACAATGATGTGATTATAGTTTATCAGTCATGATTGCACAAAAATCAAGAACAAGTCGTACATTTAACACTAGAATGTGTATTTAAAACCAATTAAATGCCTCCATACACGTTGTGTAATTGCAGTGCGCCAATCCTTGTTTAGAAACTGCTCTCTCACTAATGGATTTAATATCATGTATTTATTGTACGGCAGATATTTTACAGGCTTCATGTCTAAGCATTTTAAATACTGACTGACAGCATGTTGGTGGTAAACAATTTTTTTTTTTTTAAAGCTGGAAAACTTTTGTTAGGTTATAAACAATCTGTGAACATTTCACCACAGAATCTTATGTGATTATATGTGACAAAAGATCAGTGAAGTTGTTACACTGTAAGGTCTGCTTCCCTTGACAACTGTGTTGATGGATGAGAATTACGGATGACTAACACTGTGACTGTAGCAGCTACCAAAGAGGAAAGTGAGGTCATTCATGCAACTGCTTCTATCGTGTTTTGTGGAAAGCCAGCATTACGCAGGAAGGAGGCTGCAGAACTGTAAGTTATTGTAGTTGCACTTCAGCCCAAGTTTGTCTTATAACTATTTGGTTTTCAGCTGCAATATGTGGATGTACTCTAAATGCTAAAGCTAGACACATATTTAAAGTTCACAAAATAACTTCTGAAATATCAGAATCTTCATACAAAATTAAAACATGCTTTAAAGCGGGAGTGCAGGACTTGTCTCCCCATTCTGGCGATGAGAGTAATTACAGAAATACTATCAACACAGGCTAATGTCATAGGCTCCACCGTAGACAACTCTATCGCTACTGTTGCGTCTGTAAAATGGTGGATAAAGAACCACCCTGAAATTATTTGTTTCACTATAACAATTTAATCCATTTGGTCCAATAACAGCCACATATTTAAAATGCTTTATTCCATTCTAGTTAGCAGAAAGCTAACCAGAGGCTAGCATTCATCTGGCTAACAAGGGGATGTCAAACCTGAAGCCACATTAAAAACTCCACAGAGAAACTCAATCAGCATTGTTTGAACTCATTTGGCAAGGGCTTGAATGTAAGAGACATTTATATGTCAAAGTTCTGCACTGCAGGTTTAAAGGAGTTTTTAACATTTTACTTTTTTCTTTCTGAGAAAAAGATGAAAATATATACTGCTCACATCTATGTGCAAAGTGTGGAGGAGGAAATTTGCTTAGCTTAGCACAAAGACTAGAAGCAGGGAGAAACAGCTAGCCTTTGACTCTCCAAGGTTTAAAATGACTCCTACCAACACCATATTTGAATCAAGTGTGACCTTTATCATGGTCAGCGCTTGTGACCGTCCAACGCATAATTGTGAGCTGGATTAGCATTAAGAATTGTTTTTTTCACGAGCAGAATCTTAACACAACCTGCAGTAATCAGTCATTTTTTTACATTAACATTGCATGAATTGTAATGTGAAAGGGTTGTTCATGGTGCTGTAATCACAAGAATTATCACCCAATTCTGCAACTCTACTGACCTTTTCAGTGCCCTCCTTTAATACTTAGCTCTGTGTTTTGGTTTTTCATCCCACAAATTTGTTGTACAGGTCAGTCTGAGCAGCTCTCATCGACTTTCCCAGAAAGATTTTTCAAGATAAAGCCACTGTAGCAAACTAGCTGGTGAACAAAGTCAAACTGCAATCTGAGGAGGATGGACACTGAATCTACAGGTCAGACAGGCAGAAACATGACTCCAAATAAATGCTAATATTGCTGTGTGTCTGCTGTATGTGAAAATGATGCTACATGATGCTAACATGTTATACATGACATATGGAGAGTATCTATTTGTAGGCTTTTTTTTGGGCCAGCATATAAAACAACGTAGCAAGCAGACAATACCGTTACCAAGTCACAACATCAGTAATCAGTAAAGTTAAGAGCAGACGGACTTCTGGTATAATCCGTAGTCTTTTATCAATCAATCTCAACAGAGATCTGTCAATGAAAAATAACTCGCCCAGTAGATATGAAGCATCAAACAGAAGGCAAACCAGCACGCAATAAGTTGGAAGGGTTCAGTAAGCCAAACAGTACTTGACAGCTACCTCACTTTCTTTGGAAATAATAACCAACATCTTAGTTTTTTTCTTTTAAATATTTTTGATGATTAAGTGACGCACTTTCAGGTTATGCAAGGGTTACTAACCAATTTATTCATTCAAGTAACGGAGGCACATTTTGAACATTTCTTTAATTATTTTGTATTCATTGAGAGACTTGGTTTCTTGAGTTTCTTCCCTCCTTTTTAAAAAGTATTGTTCAGTGTGCTGCATCATCCATATTTCCATGGTGAAAAAATAAAATATGAACCCTGCACTGTTTGAGACATCAAGGAAAAGAAAATATGACCAACAAGTAAGTGTGCCCGAAAATCGTCCTTTTCGGGCACAAACAAAGCACCTGCTAATACATCCACAGTCTCTTGAGTCAAGACAAAAGCAGATCATTGATAACGGTTCAATAAGTGAGTATGGAGGTCTATCGAGGTCTTTGAGTTATTTCCAGTCAATACATGACCATAATGGATGCACATGGCGCTTTTTAAAACTGTATTTTGGTCCTGAAATTGCAGTAGACTTCTACACTGCTAACCAAATAAGATACAATAACAGTGACGAAGACACAACAGAGTTATAAATAATAAGCAGCTGATAAATAGTTGATGCATGTTAGTGTTGATGCTTTCTCTTTCAGTTTTTTCTTAAAATCTCATAATAATGATCTGGAGAAAGGGATATATTTTATCCATCAGATATTACAGCCTTCCTCTTTTTCTCTTTACATCAAGAGCTTTTATCAGTATTTTGTTTTTCAAAATGAGACTCTGAAATGAAGAGTTTTCATCCACATCACAAAATTCATTCCATTACTCTCACAGTAAAGATTTCCCTTTGTTCTCCGAGCCACAAATTATTTCCCTGTTGCCTCAGAAGGCGACTCCTTTACTTGGCTTCAAAACCAAAGGACAGGGGCAGGCGGGGGTGGGAGGAGGAGGCGGGGGCGCAGGGGGTGAAGGGGTGGAGGGGGGTGGGGTGGGGGATAGAGGACAGCAGGAGAAGAAAGGAGATACACAGAGGAAAAGAGAGGATGGGAAAAGGGAGGGCAGACAGAAAAAGCCTGAGAGTGAGAGAGACAAGACAGGAAAATATGAAGGGTGTCAGTCAGAGCACGAGTGTGTGAAACGTGTGTGTGTATGTTGAACGGTGAGGACATGGGACAAAACAACAGCCCCTTTCTGCCCTTCAGACCGTCTACAAACTCAAATCTCAAAATTCACCCACCAGCTCTTGTTGCTAATACGCCGCCTTCCTTTGAAATTTGTTTTTCCTTTTAAAGTCATTGATGTTATTAGTTTTTGAAACCCGGCTTAGAGGCTTATTGATAGGCCACGCAGATGGAAATATAAATGGCCTCGGAATCTCTTATGAGAGAGAACAATAATTTTTGTCTATTGCTCGTGTGAAGTTGCAGCACATCTACAACACACAAACTGCCAAGAGGGAGTTTCTGTGTTTTCCTGCATCGACACACTCTTGCACGTTGCAGTTTGGACCACAGTGTTTTCAGTGGCCTTTTCCAGTATTAAATAAAAACCCTGCATTCCTGTGAAACACTTAATCAGGCGGTATGGAATGAGTGAGAGCAGTAAAAGGAGCACACTGTCACGGCTTTAATGTGTGTCTCTGTGTTCTGGAGGGGGGTTAGCCTCTCTGATGTGCCACAGCTGAAATTGGCAGACTATCAGTCACAACCCTGTAACACAATGTACAGCATTTCTAAACAGTATAAAGAGATATGACAGCCAAGAAGGCACAGAGACAGATTGAGGGAGGGAGGGAGGGAGGGGAGAGAGAGAGAGAGAGAGAGAGAGAGAGAGAGAGAGAGAGAGAGAGAGAGAGAGAGAGAGAGAGAGAGAGAGAGAGAGAGAAAAGATGGAGACAGAGTGCATAACAAAATGAGAGTGAGAGAAATGCCATTTTTAGAACCCTGATGTGTAAGTCTAAATGTTTTCCTTACAACTGGGTCAGAACAGCACATTATTCCAGACTCAGAAAACAAGCATTTAGTCGTGTGACACTGTTAGATCCAGCTATTGGTGCAGCGGGTCAAAATCGTCATAGGAATAACAGAAACATCACACTCATGGTCTTTGAGCAACACCATATTGTGCCTAGACGTAGGAGAAGCCTCTGGTAAGTTCGCAAGATGTTTGAAGGGGGACAAGCTTTTTTCAATGGACAAATGAGAACAAAGCCCAGTCTGCCTCCCCGTTAGTAATCAGGCCTATTGATTAGCGGCTGTGTGGGTCTGTGAGGGGCCGTAGAGGCCTGGGAGCCAGTGGCTGTGTGCATATGCACAGGGTATTAGCAACGCTTATTCTCCAGGCCTGTGGGACAATGCAGCCTCTGAGCGAGGTGATTAAAAGACCCGAGCTATTGAGCTCCTCCAATCAATGCCCTCCTGTGCTCCTGGACAGAGCCGGAGGCCACTTCCTAAACAACAGTCTCACACACTATCACTTCCTCATCCTACCGTTTCCCTTCCCCCAAAATCTTAAACTAAAGCGAGCTTCGTTAAGTGTTGGGGCCAAAGGGGGCCAAATCCCCATTGCTCTGCTGTATTGCTCTCCTTGACCACACCACATTGCAAAGGGACTTGCCATTTTCATCATGTGCAGTAGCCAATTAAACAAATCTAATACTGGATCGAGGAACGGGGGTGTGGGATAAAAGTAGGAGCTTTTCATTTAAATGGATAAGGTTAATGAGTTATTTGTATGGTTGACGTATTCCAATTGTTTAAAAGGTTAGATGCATCTACACAGCTGCCCTTTGGAGTGATCTCCTCCATTTCACGCTCCCTCAAGCAGTGGTAATGAGAGGTCACTATACACCGTGAGGGCCCTGAGAGCCAGCAGCCCCGGCCAGACAACCTCAGCCACCGTCATATTACTATTTCCTCAAAAATAAACAGGCCTTGAAGAGAGGCGCAGGTCATTTCAGCCTTGTCTCTTAACCGGCGTCTCTCTTTCTGCCTCTGTCTCTCTCTCTCTCTTTCAATATCCTGACAAGTGGTCTGCTCTCAGCTGGCCGTGACCAGAGAACACTCCTCCCTCTTGTTTCTTTGAAACATCCACTTTCATATTTTCAATAACTGCAGAATCCTATTTTTGTTTCCTAATGGACCCTCTCTATTTTTTTTTCTTGTCTCTAAATTCCATTTCACAATTGACCTGTTGTCTTTACATCCACAGCCATAGTCAGACCTGCTGTTTTTGTCGCACTGTGTCTCATCAACACCTAATCCAGTTAAAAATATAGCACACATACACATAATCAGTCATGGAAAATGTAACTCAATATCAGCATGATTATGGAATAACATACAGGCAACAAAACATATATATCATATGTCCTCCCAAGAAAACAAAACAATCAGTTGTTTCAACAAGTGCCTCTGATCAACATATGTTTATGTTTTAGTGACAAACCCCTCTAGTGGCCATAGTAATTATGAGACGAATTCGACAAAGTGAAAGAAGCTGGGGTCGAAAACATCAGAGTTGAGCACATTTTCAACAGTGAGTCAACCTACATGTAGGATAGTTTTAAACTATGGCTGTTTACGAAATTACTACCTTGTACACTGTATTTACTGTCCACTGTTTAAACAGTACCCAAATTCTGAGTGTGTAAATGTATCCACTACGTACCTCAAAAGGTCCGCAATGGAACAGAAAAAGAAGTATACAACTTTCTGCTGACAATCCCACAACGCAGCATTCTGCATTTTCCTTACCCTTACCAAGAGGTTTTTGTGCCTAAAACTTACAAAATGTATTATTAGAAAACGCATTATTAGACCATAAAATGTCATTTTAAACAGTGATTTGTACCCGTTTTGACAGACAAATGATGTCCTCGTGCCTCTATTTGTCACTCTGGAGTGCATGGACCAACAACATATTTTGACATATAATTTGGACGACTGGCCCCATACTGGCCCCGTTCTAGGCATGAACTTGGATTTGTGCTAGTGAGAATCATGAGAAAATGCTTTGCTTAATTTAAAGCTATTGGTTTAGTAATTATTTCATAAGCCGGTATGTCCAAATACAGGCACAGAAAAGCCCATATCACAGGCAGCCAGGCAGCCTGTGGTGTGTTGCTGTCAGGTTTGCCAGTGTGAGCGGACAGAGGCGGTGGGCTCTGCTTAAGACAGAGTATTGGACAAACACAAACAAACGAGGCAGCGGCCACTGTGACTCAGTGCTCTAATGAACCAGCGTATTGACTTGCTGGCTTTCTCTTTCTCTCTGCCTCCATGTCTCTCTCTCACACACACACATTCAGCCTCACTCACTCTCCCTCTGTCTGCTGTGTTTGTATGGATCCCAGCTGCCATTCGGAATACCAATTACTGTAGGCCCAGGAGTGGGGGAAGGAGAGGGAGAGAGATAGAGGGAAGGGGAGACTGAAAGAGAGAATGAGGGATGGTAGAGAACGAAGGAAGAAAAAATTAAGAAGGAAAGAAAGAGGTGGAGCCGTGCAGAGGGGGAGGGAAATGGTTGGCTCATTGGCAGACGTTCCAGGAGGCTTGTCCTCACTTGGTGGCCACGAGAAGCAGCTCAGAGTTGTGGATGATGTCGAGGAGGAGGAAGAGGAGAAGAGGGGGGTATTCCCTGATGCTGAGGCACCTCACAAAAAGGGAAAATCAGAAAGTGTTTCCATGTGAGACGCTTATATACCTGATGCTGTGATACTCTTGCAGCTGACGCACAAGGAGGGTAAATCAAAGAGTCTTTTTTGTCTTTTTGTGGTCTGCCACAAATAGGTGGAGCACTGCAAAGGGAGGGATGGGGGAGAGGTGTCAAGTGTTTCACAGGGAAAAGTAACATTTTCCCTGTGAATTCCTGGGACGAGGCTGGGTGCTACATCTCCCATTACAAGATATTTGTATTTGATAAAGGGATCTGGACCGTGGAGAGCTTTTGGTCCCAATGACACTCCTTCTCTCCCTCTCCCTTTCTCCTCTCTTCACCATCCAACGCAACAATTCTCATGACAACCATAATGAGCATGCTCACATTCTGCACGATACCACTAATTTGAGAAATTTCCAGCACAAAGACATAATTAGACAAACTAATTAGACGAAGACTTAGCTGCACAGAGATCCTCCGCAGTTCAACTCATCCGCCTACCTGCCGAAGACTAAAATAGGAAACAGCCGTCAAGCCCATCCATGCTTATTCCCCTAAGTTAGGGCAGTGAGATGTTTGTGAGATGGCGCACAAGGGAGAATAACATGATCTCTCCCAAGGGCTACTGCCGCTCCTCAGCAGCAGTACAGCAAGATCTTTGTTGTGGCTTTGGTGTCACATCGGGCTAACAGGTCTTACCCAGCCACAGATTGTCTTCCTATTTATAACTGAGGCAGCAACATTGTCTAGATGCTGCAAAAAACCTGTCTGAGAACAATCTGCACAGGCCTAGAGCTATACGCCACTGTGTAAGACATATTAATATATCAGAGAGAGGTACTCAAATGTGCCACGAACACTTAAAAATACATAGAGTTCTGGTTGAGGTGTTCATAGTGAGCTATAGGTGAAGTGGTGGGTTTTCTAATGAAGAATATGACGAGAGTACTTAGAGAGAGTTGGAGAGGCGAGGGAGGTAGAAAGGTAATTGATTTTAAAAGTGATGGGAAAACCCACAGGTCTCAGGAGGGAGCAGCAAACCGTCTCCACGGATCCAGAAGCACCAGCTGCCTCCAAGAATAATGGAATTAATTCTTAGTCTGATTTAAATACATTTTATAATGGGAACTTAAATTAACATTTCCTAAAGCCCCCAGAGAGGGAGTCAAAGTGTAAATTGTTACAATTCTTTTTTTTTTTTTACTTTTCTCTTGACAATGGAGCCTTTGTCCTCTGAATATGTGTTCCTTGTAGGCACTCTGTGTTATCCAAATAGAAGTGTTCACTCACTATCATTTTTGTACAGGGTAAGATGAAAAAACTTAAATAATGTTATTATGCATGCAGGCTGGCTCATACATACACAAAACAAACTTCCATGCCCACATAGAAGCTCAAGAGTCCAAATAAGCATGAGCACATGCGTACATACACATTCATATTTCCAAACACTTGGCAGGCTGTCACTGCATTCACTGTGAAGTCTGTAGGCAGATTTGTAAGTGTATCTGAGAGAGACAGACTGGTGTTTGTTACTGCTAATTGTGCGTCAGGTCACTAGGTCCTGGTAGACTCGGTGCACCTTGGGATTAACAATGAGCACAGAGGGCTTTTCTAAGCACAGGCTGCCCCTAAAACAGGTAATTCATATGCACACACACACACACACACACACACACTGTAACACAGTCACTATATGTACACTGATACTTTACCCCACCTCTCCAGAGGTCTCATCACTAGAGCCAAACCACTGCAGTAGCATACCTCTTTGATAGTGATTTTTAAACCTATTAGATCATATGGCTATAAAGCATGCAAGAAGACTGTACACTAGCTCTCCTCTGAAAAAAAACTTCCTCTCAATGGAATTACCTGCATAAATAAACCATAAGCAAATCCCAAATAGTGCGCACAAAAGGTAAAAAGGCGCAATAATACACAGCCATACACACACCTCAGAGATAGATCTCAAAGGAGCAGGTTATACACAACGTAATTTGAATATAAAAGGAAAATACCTGGCATTGTGATGCTCCCAAAGTATTTAGCCCATAGTGACAGAAACATCACTGTATCATAACAGTGACAAAAACTGCAAAAAGATAGAGTGAAAGAGTGGAAGTAGCGAGATTACTGGACGCTATGGATGAGGAACAAGTACATACTGTACTATGTGCTGCATATACACATATGTTTAAGGTATGAAATCGGAATTTTCTCTCAAAAGCTTACAGTTATGTTACTTATCACCATAGATCATTACTCTTTATTAAAAGCAATTATTTCGAGTTAATCACCAGTAGTAGTGAGTGCATGTGTTTTTCTAAATGACTGTTTAGTTGCATAGCACACCTGCTGACAGCAGGTGTGCTATGCAATTAAGAAAGTAAAGCATGTTCATAACACGCCTCCATAGGTTTGTTAGGAATGGCTTGGAATCATTTGAAGATTTTTGAGCTGACTTTTTAAGACCAACTTTAAGGAATGTAAAAATGTTCTTAGCCAAACCTCCCGAGTGTTTTTATTACCAATTAATCTATGAAAATAATATGGTTTATAAAATATCAGACGACCGGACTAAATTTTTTTTTAAAACATTTAAAAAGGCTATCAGAAAGCAGAATTTCCTAGACCCCTAGGTGACTCAAATTGCTTGTTAGTGCAACTACAGTAACAGTCCAAAACCTGAAGTAGTTTACTAAGGAATAAAACATATAAAAGATCCTCCAAGGTTTAGCAACTTGGATGACAGAATATTGTGTTTTTCTTCTTGAGGCTGGATCAGCAAAATATGAAACTATTTGAAATAAAAACACCAAACAAAATTAAATACTAAATTGAACAAAAATGTGGTACTATATACTCAAAGTGACCAACACTAGCATTATGCAGAAGCCTGGACAATATTCAGCAAATCCAGATCTCCTGAATTCCAACAGTACACAAGATATTACAATGAATCTCTGAGGCTTTGTGTGACTTAGTGATGAATTAGCCTTTTTATCAGCAGCGGCTACGCTGAGGTGCATATTTGACTCCTTCTGGAGAGCATTTTACTGGCTCAAGTGTGATATATGTGCGCTGTATTCTGACGGTGTTGCTGAATGATGACTAGGGGAAATGGGTTAGAAGAGCACTGAGAGATAGTGAGTTGAAAAATGTCTATTTGTGCATGACAGGGCATTAGTACATCATTGAACGTTGCTGTCAGGGGCAAACCCAAAAATAAATATGAAGCAGGCATGCTGGCCCTTTGTGTCTCTTTATGCTAGAATTAGTTACTCATTTATGACGGAAAAGGCCGGGTCACTGTCATGATAACATGGTAACACATATGTGCATGTGCTCCTTGCAGGAGAAGAACAAAGTGACAAAGCTGGAGAAAATCCAGAGCCAGCACAAATTCTTACTGGAGCATGCTGGAGCTCATACACACAGGGAAACAAGCAAGTATACACACAGCTGTACATCCTAGAAGTCAAAGAGCCACAGTAGACACTTCATACACTCTTCTGAGATGCATCTGAAATGAGAAGTCCTAATTATTATTTCCATTGTGCCCCACTCCTGTGACAAGGACCACTAGCTGTGAATGATTATAATTATTACTCGTAGTAGAATAGCAGTCATGCTGTTGTGTCATCAGCAACATCATCCAACAGATCAGGGTCAAATCCAACTTGAAATTCATGTATGCAATTCAATTCACATTCTTTCAGTTAAGATATTCAAAAACGTTTCTCATTTGACTTCTGCTTAGATATGTCGCGCATGGATTATGTTTTGCCTCTGGCATGCTATGGTAAATGGAAAGTAAAGCGTTATTCGTCAGCTGACTGTATCTGACAAGAATACTATTGCATTTGCTCAACAGGCTTTTGTCATTCTCCTCTCTGCATCAGCTGCAATGTAAGATAAAATAGCTATTCGATTCAATTATCACTAATGTTTGATTAGGGCACAAATGGTGCAGTCGCTACAAACAGCAGCACAATTAAAGTGAAATGAATTACAACGAATCTTAGACCGAACGCTGTAATGCCATACATTTTAAACACTCAACTTGTATGCTGTGAAAAGATTTACAACAAAATATAGCCTGTCTCTTATTTGCACATAAATTCACAACATCGTTTAGAGTAGCAAACAAGCCTGTCTTGAATGGCTGGTAATTATGTACAGCAGCAAATAAAGCGTGGTTCCTTTCTGAGGCACTGGTGGCTTGTTAAGTGGTGAACAGACAAAACAGCATTTAGAAAATGAAAGGTGCAGAGAAACATCCAGGGCACAGCGAGCTTCTCTCCCATTAGAAACAACACTGTCTATCTCACGACTGTTTGTTTGTTCCAACTGGCTGTGCTGGGAGGACGCACCCCGATCCCCCACCACCAACAGTAACTATGTCTCTCCTTTTATTTGTCCCCTTGTCTCTGTACTCTCCCTCTGTCTGTCCATCCCTTCCTCTAATCTTCCCACCAAGTTCCCCCCCTCTTCCCCCCTCCCCTCTGCGGCTCCTCTCACACAGCACATCCACCCTATGTTTTGCTCCCTTTCTCATCATCAACCCCTTTTTTCATCCCTCCCCCCTCCTCCCTTTCCATCCACCAAATCAAAGATAGGGCTAATGAAGGTGGCTTATTATTCCAGTATTCAAGACCCTGATGGTATACACGTCCAGCGTAACACGGATATGCGACTCCTCCGGCTCCAACGTGAGGGATTTTTAAAAAAAAAAATACATGTTCAAATTAGACAACGGGCGATGAATCTATTAGTGTTATTATATAACAAAAACCTGAGCTGTTATTGCCACTGTGTGTGCCATTACAAAGGGAACAATACATGGGAGCACACTGTGCGAAACCAATTAAAATCCAGCCCCGTCATATAGCTTCCTCCCTCCCGAGTCATGTTGTGAATATGCTGCTTTCACACCATTCATATCAGTGCACCTGTGTCCACTGCATTAAATCCCCACCTCTTTCGTCTCCTTCTAAGATTTCCCAGCATCAGATCTCACTATCTGTTTCAAGAATCCCACAAGTTGAAATACAAGGGGGCTCAGGAGGGTGGGAGCAGAGAAAGGAATATTTCACATTATCTATCCATCTGCAATATAAGGGTCTGATGTGGAAGCAGGAAATTGACTATCAACGTCAAGCCCACATGCTCGTGATCCCAGTGGCCACCAGCCTACATACTAAGAACAAGTAGGAAATGCGGAAAGTGGTTTAATAGACCCCAGTTTAATTGAACTTTTATTTGTTAATGGCAGAAATCCTAATGCATTACTTTAATTATCCTGGAAGAATTAATTCATGAACACCGTGCAAAGACATGGCCACAGTTGGCAAATAGCAACTGCTCTACACTCACTTGTTGTTTTATACACCTCCTATCCTAAAAGTGCTCTTGCATCTTCTGCCTTGCACAGGAATCACTCTGATAGGACTTGTAAGGCATGTGATGTTTGACCAGCCGGCTGTCATGAATGAATCCAGACAGGGAGAAGCTTTGAGGCCATTTTTCCCCTAAAAGCACTGGGGGCCACCCAAATCTCATATGTGAGCATGTCCATGATTGCAAGACCCTCAGAGTGCAGAGCAGCAGCCCTCATCAGTTTGACTGCAGCAGGGGAGGGGAGGGGTGAAGCACAGCTCCCCCTGCACAGAGCTGGTCCAAGACAACCACAGACAGCCTCTGCTCACATCTGTACTCAGCCCAATGACACCTCAACTGCTCTGTCAATGCCGGCCAGCAGCCAGTCGAGGGAGAGATCCTTACTGTATGTCTGATTGTACTGTTTTTAATTCATTACACTACTGCACTGTAACAGTTTTGCCTTCGGTGCCTCGCCTCATACTGACACATATTTTCTAAAATGGGGCATTCTTTAAAGTAGATTAGCACAGTTTGCCTGTCAGCTACAGATGTATTTTTTTGCCTCTCTCAGCCACTATGTAAGTGTGCGTGTGTGTGTGTGGGTGTGTTTCATAGGCTACTTCTGGGGACACATTTCAGACTTAAGACCAGTTAATTAGGGTCGGCTTGGCCAATTGGGGACAAAAGCTGTGTCCCCAATTAGTAAAAAGCTGATTTTTGTGTCAGTGGCGATGGTTAGGGTTAGGGTAAGTCTCCAGGATATGAATGCAAGTCTATGTAATGTCCCCAAAAGTGACCTAAGACAACGTGTTTGTGTGTGTGTGCGTAAGGATGTGTTTGAGTATGTTTACGTGTGTGCGCATGAGTATGCCAGTAGCGTGTGACTACAAATGTGTGTGTCTTCCTGGAACAGCTCCTGTCTGGGGGGCAGAGCAGGCAGCAAAGAGCTCAGCAGCTCCTCAGTCCCTCAGGACACGCTGCAGCTCTCTCCTCGCAGCCATGAAAAGCAATCAGAGCCCAGCCTTCTCCCCTGGACTTACCTCTGCCTTTAATTACAGAACTCAGCGGCGGCAGCACAGCACATAGAAAGACTGCCTCCGCTGGGCCACAGCCAGCATGTCACAGCCCAAACGCAGGACTGAGGTGGACACAGATGGGCTGTGCATACTGTGGCCTGACATAAACACAGTGTGCTTCAACATACAGTCGGCTGTGATGGGCTCAGCATGTTCCTGCATGGACTAGGACAGAGCCATGGTTCTTCTATACTGGAGCGATACAATGTGTAGAGAAAACTGCAGCGCTCGAGACATAAAATACAGCGGGGACTCCATACAAAAAAGGAAAGCCCTTGCTGTATGGTGTAGGATGTTCTTGCCTGTACTCTTCCTATTGTAAAAGTCAGTGCATGTTATAGAAGCTAGTATGCAACACCTGATAGCAACAAAAATAATCAATAATACAAAATAAACATCTGTGATACAGGAGTGTCGTATCCAGATGGCTGCTGTTGTAGAACATACAAGGTGTAAGATATTAATGAAAAAGCACGATTCTCATGTATGTATAACATGGTGACAAAAAAGGATGATTGACGAGGATCAGTTCATTCTGTATAAGTGAGACTCTCCTGTACGACAGACGTGGTAGTAGGGGCCCAACACATGTGCCTAAGGCTGAAGCAGAGGAGAAGCCACAGAGCACACATGGGCAGGGGAAGATAAGAGACTATGTACACAAGCTGCTGGTTTTATTGCTGCAACATAACACTCGGATAGCATTTTAAACACATTTTCAGAAAACCTGCCAGTACTGTCTTCGCTACCGTGAAACAGAGCCATGGTGCTGAAACGTGTCATTGGGCTCAGTTTCTCACCCAATTTAGAATGGCACTTTAGTGAAAACGATGACACTGACCAGGAGGAGACGTGAATGGCAAACGTCGTAAAGACAAACACACTGCAGAATGAAGACACACTTGGATATGATACCTCCTATTAAGTTTCCGCATCTATGATTTTCAAACAGACCAAGGAGGCCCTTTCCCGTCCACATGTCACGTAGCCTCAGGCCCAATGGTACACTGTGCCGTCAAACAAGATAATGACACCCACATCAACTTGTCAACTCAATTTGGTCCTGTTTCAGGCTCTCTTTGACTCAGTCAATGCATGGTCTTCTATCTGGTTTCCACTGCTGTCTTCACATTAGGACAACGAGAGAGGGCAGCGACAGGCTTTTTACACACACATCACAATCACTGACTGCACTCTAGTCCCCGGCACTCTAATGTTACATCTTCAGCAAATCTTCCAAAAAGTACCCCAGTGCATGCTGAAAAGTCAGTAACACCCTGTCAAATAGGCTGACAAAAACTCCAAAACATAAATCAAACCAAGTCATGTCAGGTCATTAGCTGTGTGCTGAGCAGATCATTAATTGCAACGTGAATTCACCACTTCTTTATATGAAAATCCTGTCTAACAAAGCACTCCAATAAACATCAGCCAGCAAATTTCTGCCTCGTTAAAATTAAATCCAATTAAAATCCTATTTGAAACAAAAGTTAACAACAAATTCTAACACCTCCACAAAACCAAGCAGAGCACAGGCTGTATTTCTGAGCTGCAGCTCATTATTTCCCAGTATGCCCTGTCTGGCTTGCAGTGTGGCTGACTGGGACATCCAGTAAACATCTGTCATGAGGCAAACCCTTAAAGGGGGAGCAGAGACACAGTAAGCTACTGATCTAGTGACCCGACAGTGCAGGCATTCACACATGCCTCGGTGCACCTGTGTGTGTGCTCTGCTATCATGATGTTCAGGCCAATTTTAAGAATTTGTGCGTTTATGAATCATTTATTCGCCATATCACAGAAGGCCTAGCTGTAAGATGATGTGTTATCCCATTGGGTTTCAATAGCCCATTCATGAATCATTCATTAGTTTGGAATATAAGATTATGCCCCTTTATTCATTTCTTATTCATTTTTGGGGCAGCTCTTCTCTGGATGCATAACGTTGATTCAAAATGACGTCCACAGGCCACTGTTTGTCTCCAAAACATACAAACAGTGCAGGGTAACTGGCTTCAATATGAGCAACAGCACGTGGTATCTGTATTTGTGTTGTATTTCTGAGCCTAAAGCGAATAGGTCAGAGCCTGTGCTTTAAATAAGTGGGGGTATTTTTTCGCAGGGAATGGGTAATCGATGGAGCAGAGACGAATGAATGTAGGCTACGACAGCTGTCCCAGGGAGGTAGGGCTGCTACTACGTACACCGCATGCTTGGTGTGTTCTCCCTTTGAATAAAATGTCCGATCAGATCAAATCAAGGGAACAGGGATAGCCTATAAATCAGTGTGTGTATAAATCAAGCTGTCATGTGCATAACTAATAGAGTTCGCTCCCTATACAAATACACACGGCACGTTGAATAGCAGCATAATAACGTTTCACAGCCTACCTCCAGAGCGTATGCGCCCAAACTGCGTTTTTTTCCCCCCGTCGCAATGGGATCCTTCTCAGCTGCTGTGGATAGTATCAGAGATGCGTCTTTCCCCCGAAATGCAAACACTTCCCCTGCATGGTCCCCCCCCCCACCACCCTCCCTGCCACCACCACCACCAGCAGCAGCAGCAGCAGCGGTAGCAGCAGCAGCAGCCCGGGCCTCCAGTAATAGCAGGTGGACGCGCCTCTCAATGATGGAGACAGCGCGACTCCTCTCCGATCCCCCGCCGATCCATTTTCAATTACGGAAGAATTGGTATTCCAGGAAAGGCGCTATAGGGCAGCCAGCGTGTCCTAAAATCGCCGCTTTTCTTGGGACAAACAGGGGCCGTCGCCTCTCAAACTCCCGATCATCGGCGCCCTCTCGCCTGTTATCTACCTTTTACGAGATGCTTGATGTTGCCATTGTCACGGGGTATTTTTTCTTCCTTCTTTTTTTTTTTTCTTTTTTTTTTTTTTTGCAGCTGGACCTCTCCCCCTCCTTGCGGCGCGCAGTCTCGTAGGCGCGCACCTCGTTTGCTCCCCCTCCGATTCTTCTCGGTCCGACCTATGAGCGCGCACAGCCAGCCGACGCAGGGCCACGCACTGCTTGACGGACGAGCTGAGCAAATCAGGTAGCCCACTCCAAATAGGACTGTATCATAACAGGGCAACTGCAATGACATGAATAATGAAACGGCTACTCATGTATGCCTATGCTGGATGATAGGCCCACTCATAACACCATAACACTAACCGGACTGGAAGCAATATTTGGATAGAATTAGTCCCCCCCCCCCCCCTCTCTCTCAGTATGAATTGGATCTGCAAACCATGAAAGAAAAATTAATAAAGACAATGGTATACGATATTATATTGGAATAGTTATACTTCTATCAATATACAGCAACTTAATGGAAATGTGTAACTTCATATGCACTGAATTCACAGTGCACACTTATGACATAAAGCTGACAGTGGTTTTGTTTTAGGATGTAGGATTTAAATGATGGGGGGAAAAACAACAACACTACTTTTATTCCTAAATAGATTTTGGACAGCTATAAGGTTCTGGTTTTACTTAAAAAGTTTCTATTTATATGCTGCCTTATTTGTAATGTATATGATTCAAATGAGAAAAATTCAAGTAGACAGTGCTGATACAATCAGTCATTCGTTAAAAAACAACAACAACAGGAAATTAATTAATAAATATATGATTAGATGGTATATTAATGAAAAATACCAAGATTGTTCTTCTTCCAGCATCTAAAATGTGATGTTTTTCTGCTTTTCTCTGTTTTATTTCACTAAACACTGAATATATTTGTTATTTGAACTGTTAAAAACCAAGCCATTTAAAGATATCTAGGACATTGTTCACTATTTTTTCTCATTTTATAGACAAAATGATGATTTGATTCATAATAGTTTGGGCTGCACCTAGATTTGTTATTGATTTATTAAATTATTATTTTTTCAGTTAATTATTTGCTTCGTCTAAAAAAAAAACCTAAAAAAACAGATTTGACTAAAGCTCAAGCTGACATATTTACTGCATGACTGTTTGACCAACAGTCCATAACCAAAAGATATTCAGTTTACTGTCATAGAATAAAAATACATATCTATCTATCTATCTATCTATCTATCTATCTATCTATCTATCTATCTATCTATCTATCTATCTATCTATCTATCTATGTAGCACATTTAAAATTGTATTTGGCCTAATTATATGTCAACTGCTCTACAGGGTCAGTCAATTGCAAGATGGCCTAAAAGTCTGTCCTTAAATAAAAAATATGTTCTATCATACATCTTGAGGCTCTTCAGTTTCTGTCACCACTGTGTGAAGGTCTGTCTGTAATCAACTGATTTCCTGTTTTGTGGCTACATGATTGATGATTGATTGAGCTGTAATGGCCTCCAATGAAACAGAGACAAAAAAAACGGTCTTTCTACTGCAGCTCATATTATTATTAGCATCATATGTAAAGACACTTTGATTTTCTTCATTATTAAACTTGTCTCCTGTTTGTACGTGCACAACTCTTTATAACTCTCTGAGATACACACACACACACACACACACACACACACACACACACACACACACACACACACACATTGCAAATCACCTTGGAAATAGATTAGTAGCGTCTATTTTAGCCATGTTTTCTCTTTTCACATTAAGTACATGACTTATGCTAATGATCTCCATAGTAACTCCATAGTAACAGAAATTATATCCACGTTCTTAAAAATATCTTTTTAACTACAGTCATCATTACAGATGTTTTTAAGGAGGAGATGAATTGGCTTACAGCTTCTCTCAAGCACTGCAACTTGATAACAAAACTAAAAGCTGACAGGAGCTGAATATTTTCATGCTGATATAATTACAGAGTTTCTTCATGTCTTGACAGTAAATAGAGCTAGGGCTAATGACTACTGCTGTACCATGAATATAATGTGAAATAATATGCTCCACTATACAAATTAACACTCTTCTTAAATGTTGCAAATAAGGAATACTTGCTTTGGGCTGAAAAATTTGAATGAAGGTCCATACCGTAAAATGCAAGCATAGTGCAGTAGTACAGTATATAAGGGGTTATGATGCACATTTCCAGGTCTATATTTATGTTCTTGGGCTCTATTGGAATATCTTTACATGAATTACTGTTCAAAAACCTCCTTATTTATGTTATACTTGTCCCCTCCTGTAGTCCCTCAGTTCAGCCTCTGTCTGAAACAGGCCGTTTTAGCTCCTGCCTCGTTAAGACCCTCTTCCTGATGAACCTACTCTGTTCTGATTGGATAACTTTGGAAGCTGCATCTCAGCAGACTTAGAACAGCTCTGGAGGCTACATAAACATCTCGCTTCTTTGTCTCATCCTTTACTCAAAATGTCAACTTTTCAAATGCATCCGTACATGTTGAAGCCTGAATTTGATACTACATATGCGAGTGAACAATGTGAATAACCAGTGAAACAACCTTACCAATGACTTTAGCAACATAGATTGCAGCACGAATGGCTGTTTGTGGACATACGTGACCTGACGTCAGTTCAATGGAGAAGAAGAGGGAGCTTTGCAAGTGAAGCACTCAGGGCAGGCTGAAGCATTTTTGAAGCTTTTCTACATACGTTCATCTTAAGTTTTGAACCTTTGATGACCATGCTTAACAGACAGCCAACATCATAATGGTATAAAAATAATAGAAAGTCACAAAAAGCATGATGTGTCCCCTTTAAAGGATTAGAATCTTTATGAATGAATGTTGCTATAAAGAAAACACCCCATATCAAAGCCATATAGTTTGAATGTAGTGCAACACTAAAGAACAAATATAATATAGAAATGTAAATGGCTTGGACTTTTTTCAAGCACACCAAGTTCTAATTGTGTTGACAAAATGACAATTTAATTATTTATTTTTTTACAGTTCTTTGCAATTTGCCACACATTTTAAAGACATTCAGTTTTTTCCAGCTGTTTTTGACATCAATCACATTAAGTATGTGCATGAAACACAACAACATTAATTTCTCTAGTTTTTCTTTAGTTAGTGTCAAAAAAAGCAGTTTGGAATATACTTATATAATTAATTTAAAAAAAAAAAACATATATACTGTTATTGACAAAAAAGAAATATTCAGGGAACATAAATAGGCTAAGAATGACACATTGTTTGCATTTCTGTATTTCCGAAAAACAACATCACTAACAAGCTATCCTAATGCAACTTCTAAACAGCTGTCCAACACAGCTGGTCTAAGTTCTTTTGATGCACATGTTGAATTTGAGGGAATTTATTTTCTGTGTTTCTGTATTTTAGTGTTGAGGCCTACAGTCATAAACATACTGTTATTCTGTTATTGTTACATCTTAAAACAAGAGCTTCCGTGTTATATTGCTGACAAAAGCATATTAATATACTGCCTGTACTTTTAATACTGTAAAACAAATATATTGTATATACAGTTTTACAGTACAGGTAATTTATTTATTTACTTACTTAAAAGAATGAGACAAGTCTAATACTGCTAGGTTTGTGTTCAATACTTAACCAAATATTTTATTCAGTATCTGTCACTGTGGTGGATGTAGTGCAGGGTTAGGGTTATGTAATCTGGATGAAATTAGCAGTTTAATTTCAGTCCTAATTGGTGGTTGTAACCAATTGTGACAAAATTAAGTCAAGACAACAAACTTTAAAATCCAGCCTGTGCAGTATAACACGAACATAAACAGACAGCCCTGGAGTGGTGACAAAATGTTACATGTCATAATAATAATTTTTTAGATTTTCTAGGGTTAGCAGCAGAAAAGTTCACCTGTTCACCTGTTCATATTCCAAACTACACAGTTTCAGGTTTCAATGTGTCCACAGGAGGTGATTCTAGCATTAAAGCCCATGTGAAGTTAAAGGCTGACAGAAGTTGAGAGCAGAATGTAAATGTTGAAATTTCAGACTTTGACGCTCACCAGGTCTGACAGTCAGTGTGAAATCTCCAATAAGATTATGACAGTTGTAACCTGCATGCATCCATCTTTGTATTTGAGGGCCTGACCAAACAGTCTAAGAAGGGGCCATTTGGTATGATTTGTCAGCTCTGCATGAGATGGGGCGAACACGATTCAAATAGAAATCCTGAAATGTGCACGCAGGTTCACAGCAATTTATATGAATCCATCTGAAAGTCTTGAAGGCGACTGAATGACAGTATGACCAGAAAACAATCACATGTATCCTCCTCATCAGAGACTTACCCTCAGGTGTTTGATCCAGTTTCATAATTTTCTACTCACCAAATTCAGTTGCACAGCTCTGGGAGCTGGCAACACACACACCTGGCGCCCCAAGCTTAAAGAAAGTTTTATAATAATTTGATTTTGAAGTGTTTATAAAAATGAATGTCCAATTATGTGTGTGGGAAGTACAATTGAGACCAAGCATGACTGATTTAAAAGTGAACCCTCAACAGTATATCTGCAATACTTCTTGGTTTAAATGTGGGAGTTTGATTGATTCACTTAAGCTGAACAGCAGAGACAGACAGTAGTGATGATGATGATGATGATGATGTCATCTATGCACCGGAGCTGCTCCACAGACAGTGAATAATGGAGCAACTCCTGCTATACAGTGATGTGATTTTACTGGGGACATTTTCTATTCATTACGTTACATTCAGAAATGTCCACAAAATCAGTCATGAAGTCAGTCAACCTGTGACAACAGTTCACACACAGCTGTGTTTGAATAGTGTGACTTCATTGTGAAATCAGTAGAACTTTTTTTTAGGGTGGATTTTCCCTTTAAATGATAAGTTCACACTATTTTCAAGTCTGTCTTAAAACAATAGTCAGGTGCCCAAATGAACACTGAAACAGGTTTTTCTTGCTGTGATCATTTTTGCTAATTTGCTAATACTGACCATTTAAAGATCCTTTGATTCATTGTCCAAAATCCACTGTCCTTGTTTTGTGCAAAAATGTATGTAAGAGTTTATTTGAAGATAATATTAACATTTAGCTGTCCAGATTCATCAAATCAAGCAGATCTCCTCCGCAGTGAAATCTTTCGAGTGTAAAATTTCATCTTTTTGTTTTCCTTTTGAGCTGCAGTGGAAGGATTGTAACAAAGAGGGAATTTGGTACTAAAAACACTTAAGACTTAATTTGAATAAAGTGGACATCTGCATGGAAAGACCACAGCAAGAATAACTTATTTTTATGTTCATTTGGGTACCTGACTATTGTTTTAAGACACATTTTAAGACACATAAAATATGAACCTATCCATTAAAGACTATCTTTGAGTCCAACAGGTTTCACTCTCCATCTGTCTTGAGCATCTTACATAAAACACTATTTTTTTTATGTAAGATAAGTTTATGTTAAACGTTATAAAGGAGCCAAGAAATACAGTATAAAACCTGTGAAATAACAACTTCAAAAATAATTTTACAGCTACCCAAAAAGACATAGAGAGAAACCAGATACCTTACATGACCAGATGTTGAAAGATTTTGTTTTTTTTAATTGCTCTACAAAGGAGGGAGAATACTTTACCTGTGAGTATAAAGCACATTCAGATTCATAAGAGATTCATAAGTTTTGTATTTGCATCAAGAATATATATTACAAATGTGTGGTGTGGATCATTCAGGCTCTGCTCAGAGGTTGCATGATCTGCAGCTGTACACTGTCTGTGCAAAGATTGTAATACCACTATATTTGTATTTATTGACTTTAAAAGGATAAGCCATGTGTATGTGTGTGTGAGTGAGTGCATGCAAGAGCATGCATGTGTGAATATTCATTCTCATTTTGACCAGGAGCATTGATATAGTACACAGGGATTACACACATAAATTTACACACCCACACAAAACGGTGGTAATAACTACATCTTCTCTGAGGCAGCGATGCATATTTATCAAGGCGTAGACGCCCTTGGCCACATACTAGTTCTATTGTAGTGAGATGGGATTGAACTGACTGTCTGGTGCAGAGGGATCTCAGCCTGCTCTGCCTGTTATCACGATGAAAAAGAGCGCAGCGGACTTCAGCAACAGGCCAAGGAAGGGTCAATGGAGATTTGACGAGTGTGGCTGAACCTCTCTTATCACCTGTGCACTTTTTGGGCATGTTTAGAGGATCTATACATTAAATCCATCACTGAATTGCCATGCAGGATGATATTAGTATGATTATAAGCAGAAAGAAGGGTGCAACAGGAAGATACCATCCTATCTGCACATCAATAGCATGTTCTTTGAAAATCTCTCCTTCAGCAGAAGGTCGTGGTTTGCATTAAGAGCCGATTCTCCTGCTGTGGTCCATATTAAGGATGTCATTAAGAGGCCTTTGTGTGCCTGTCTTCCTTTTGCGCCTGCAGAATGCTGCAAGGTAAACAGGGAGATGGCGTCCTCATTACCTCCTGAAGAAATCCAGGCATACAGCTCAAAACAACACTAATCACATGCACACCATACAGAACAATTATGAGTCATTGAACAACAGATTTCGTGATTTCGTTTTTAACGTAAATAGCCCGAAAGCAAATACCCGCCATGTCATATTGCTCAGTAACTTCAGTACTTTAAAGTGTTGTGTCCTTGACCAAATCAAACACACACAAAGCTTTGCCTCAGCAAAGAGGAAAAGCAACAAAAAAAAAAAAAAACTGAAAAAAAATCTGCCCTGTAATATCTAAGGCTCTCTCACTGAACCCGGGCAGATCACAGTGAATTATGTTCTCTGAATAATTAGCGAATAACCTGTTAGGGGCAGCAGCTGAGCGTTGTTGGGAGTCGCTAATGAATAGTCTCATAATCTCTTCCTAGGTTAGATTAGAAGGACGCCATTAACATCAACTCATCTGCCTGGACATCTGACGCATGAAAGGAGACCCATCCAACCAGTAATCATCCAGTTGGTTTCCTTTTATGCAGGCCTCTATCAAAGTCTACTTTCATCTATAATGTGTGACTTCCTCAGGAGGTGGTGGAGGCTTCACTATGCAGCGCAGCAGGGCTTGGTCTGTCACGTTCGTGTGAATGTTTTTGTTATTGACGGTTTCAATTATAATCTTGCCAAAAGGCCTTATGGAAAGGGTTGTGTAATGCATTTGGTCCCAAAGGAGGATCCAGGGAGCTGCAGGGGTTTTTGAGGGGGATCCAAAGTCATTCTGTCCACTAGACAATGAACAAAATGAGTGAGTGTCAGGATCGCTTCAGCTTCTTTGACACATCAAATCCACTTGTAAATCCAGGTATAAGATAATAAAAGCGTAACTTTAAAAAAAATAAATACATATCTCGGTGTATGTCATTTTATATTTTTGATATTTATATATTGCTGTATTATATAAAATTTGCAGTATCATGAAAAAAAATGAATGAAGAAGATTTAATGAAAATTCAGGTGAGAGGATTAGTTGGGCAACACTCCACTTAAATTCCCCCTATTTAGTATTTATAAACAGTGTGTAATATAAAAGTTAATACATGTTTTATGACACTGTAATTTAGTTTTAAGCAGCTAAACATCTACAATCCCTGTAGGAACCAATAACTTCAGGCTGCTTTATAAAATGATAATGACTAACGTAAAATATCTTTTCATGGGAGAAGATATAATTGTTGACATATACTTCCAAATAATATACTTAAAATCTCTTTATAACCGCCCACAACTACATTAAAGTGTGTTATGAACCTTTTGTTACTTTTTTAAAAACTTATAAAAGCTTAACAGGGGGGCTACTACATGGTGCTGCCATATGACAAAATAGCCTTTCTGTGACATTCAAAAATAAACGCTGATTGGCCTTTCCATAAAAGTTGTCCAATGTTATATCAGCAACAGCAATGAGAATGAAACACAGGACAGGTACAGATAAGAGTAAGAGTCCAGAGTCAAATCAATTTAATAAGAATAAAAAATCATATTATACTTGTTATTTTTTTTTCATCAATGTGTGTCCTTATCTTGGCTGATAAATCCTTCGGTGGCAAAGCTACTTGGTCCTGATGGGCAAGGAGCATTTAGCATCAGTACACTAGCTGGACTCTGAGTTAATGTCGAACTGGCTGAAGAAGACTATGAAAAACTATTTACATCCAAGTAAAGTAACATACTCACTCACTCACTCACTTAGACTAAGAACTACCTCCTGGACCCCATTGGAGGGCTCCAGGCAGCCTCTGACTAGTCCCTTTCCCCCTAATTGCACCTCATGCCCCAGGCTTACCTCCATGACTCTCCAGTGGTCCCTTTACCCTTTAATTTTGACCCTAACCATACTACATACCAGTGAAGGGCTACATGTAGTTTCTGATGGGTCCTTTTCCCCTCTAACCTTAAAACTATTACTCCAGTGGGATGCTCTGGTATTCCCCAAAAGCCTCCAGAACCCCAGTGGAGGTCTCCAGTAAGGAGCCCTCTCCTCTGTAACCCTAACCTGACCCTAACCAATCACTTCCTCTTGCCTAACCCTAACCCACACCCTCTGGACATCAACGGTTACTTTGGTGACTCTAACACCACCTGCTGGCGACCAGGTGACCACAACCACCTCATAGCGTCATTATTCTATATGTGAAATGTTCTCCGATTGACTCAGAATGGCCTGAAACATGCTGCTAAACCCTGATTTGGCCCTTGGCGAAATTTGGCTTCCAAATCTTACAGTGGGGGTCTATGGCGACCCCTAGATGGAAAGGGGTTAAAAACCCTATTCTGCCTCTCACCCAAGCACATCGCCAAGGGAATTTTGCACAACATCTTAGACGCCTCTAGCTGCTTCTTGTCAAGAGTTGTTTGAGGATGTAACACTCAGAAAATGGCGATTATCTTCTATATCTAACCGTAACCATAGCCCCAGTATTTGTAAAAATTAATGTTAACATTTACCACGGAACAAAAATATTTAAATCCATTTCAGATCTCCTAAGAATTTCACGTTGCATTTTATAAGAAATCTGAACAATGTTGCCATATGGCAGTACTGCCTCAAAAAGTTGTTTTTTTCCCCAAGCTGATAACAGTAGAGGGTTACGAAAGTGTTGTCAGATTGCTTAATTTTCATATTTTATGGAAGCCTAAAAAGCAAAGGCATGAAAAATGTTACAATTTTATGTAGCAGATATGTTTGTTTCTTTCTTGTTGATCATCCTACGACAGCTTAGATTTCACATGACCGTTAGAGGGATCACGGCCCACAGGTTGGGAATCAGTGGACTAATACAACAACAGATACTAAAGAGATAGTTAGCTTAGTGTAAATGCTATGACACATTTTTGTCGTCTTAATTTACTGTATATATCATGTTGCCCAACCCCAATAGAAAACCAGCATCTGGAAACCTTATTATTTAGGCAAAAGAGCCAACATTTATTAATCTCTCTGTAATGTACTCATACAGTCAACTCAGTCCAGAAGACTTTGAAAGAGGCTTTACATTGTGTGTGTAGTACAAGACACCCGAATAGTAATTTTTCATTTATAGATACAATACCATGGCAAGATTCTTACCAAAATGTGCATATCACAGCCAAAATAGCCCTCAGAAAATGAGGACATACACGTACTGTCTGTCTTTAAATATGAACAATGACATGTTACCTGGTATGTGTTCTAATCATACAATCCAAGAAGTCGTCATCGCACTGTTAAAATGAGAAAAGCCCTGACAACCAAGGCTAAATGATATGACTTTAAAATGTTCCCAAAGGAGGCCTTCAAGTTGTTGCCTCTTAATGTGGCTCCAATTCTGGTGAAACCCATTCATGATTTATTAGTTACTTCTTGTCATTCCCCGAGTGTTATATATATATATATATAATGTGCCTGTGCCATACTGCAACTTCACTTAGGAGCCATTCAGTATGTTCATGAATCGAAATATCCATATTATGTTGAGATGCATCTAAAAGACTTCATTATCTGCCAAATTTGATATTTTTAGAACACGTATTGAAAACAATGGACATCTAAAGCATAAATGTGCGTTATGACAGCGCCACACTGAAGTGTCTGTTATATGATTTCTTTTGTGTCTTTTTAACCCCCATTTGAACATAGCATTAAATCACTCCGGATTTTAACTGATAGCCTAATCACAGAATAATTGGTAATATTTACACATCCAAAAAAAAAAGTTAAATTTTAAATTTAAAAAATGAAATCAATACAAATTTTGTGTCAAGGCATATGTAAATCATTATGTATACTCTCATCTGTTTCCAGTGCAATGGAAGATGTCAATAAACCTGATGTCAGAAATGAAGGGGGGGGGGGGCAACCATGTTGACTAACAGATGTCTTGCACACACGTATGTGATATACAAGGTCTCTTATGCTTGGCTTCAGCTGAGGCTACTGGCATGGAAGCTCTATCTCTGGACACCAGCCAGTGCTAAACACACTTGCTCCCTGTTCTGCTCCTCCTCCTTCACTTTAGCGAGCAATGGCCTTTATACGCATGAGGAGGAGGAGGGATAGTCACATGGGTGAGGGCTTGGCTAGAGTGGGAGTGGAGAGTGGTAAGTAGATAGTGGGGATGTACCCCCCCCCCTCTCCTCTTTCCCCAATACAACACAGACCAGGGATTCCAGCAAAGGCCATCTGTGAGGGATGAACAGACATGGAGGTGGCAGCTTCTCTCAACAGGAGCAGTTCCCACAGCCCTTCACACTGTTGAGGATCTCCTCCTGCAATTTTTTCCTCTCCTCCTCCTTCTGGGACAAACGCTCAGCCGGTGCATCGGCCAAATTCTTGCTGCTGTTCAGGATTTTGCTGTGCTGGGTGTTCCACAGGTCTGCGTACAAGCTGCCTGGGGTGCTGAGGAGTGCGTGGTGGTCACCTCGCTCTGCCACTTTACCCTGGTGGGGAAAAAAGAGGGCAGAGAATCAAGAAAAGAGAAACAAACAATATTAAAAATGCAAAAATGAAAATGGCTGCAATGTACATGAAGTTAAATTGAAGGGGCCATGAACATAAGAGTCCTATAGTTAGCATCTCGTCATGACCACACAACACTGACCACACTCTCTGCGGAGAGTCAGCTCCCCCCTACAATCCTTGCCGCCTCCCCAACAACTGTTGCATTCCTTTTGCAAAAACACTGACTCGCACACAACAACACACATCCACACGCCACAAATACACATCCCTCCCACACAGTCAAACACAAATGAAGGCACCCCCTTCCCCCACCTCCCATGAGCATGCAGAGGTGTTGGCATCATCTTTAGTGCACCCAAGATAAGCATGTGACTGCTTCCGCTCGTTATTTTAATGAGCACCGCAGGCAGTCCTCTGCTGGTGACACCAGCAAACGCCATAGCGACATCACATGCAAACATGCCTCCTCGCCACGACCCTCTGATCCCTGCCATCTGACTCTGGAAACATGGAACGACACATGCTCACTCGCCTCAGTTCAAAGGAACCTCTCCTCGTTTTATCATATCTGACTCAAGCACTGGTGGAAATGTCACTTCACCTGTGTTACATTTCATATTAACTCTTACTTGCCAGATGATACCTGACTCCACTCTCTTTTTGTGCTTTACAGTGTCTCCAAGGCCAACCCGTAACATACAGCAGCATTTTTCTCTTCACTTGGATGTTTCTCTGATACACAATACAGTGACAATGCACTAACCCCCCCCCCCTTTTTACACCTTGTCTTTGTCTCGATGGCACCTTAAATCTGACTTAAACACATCTGCGCAAAAACTACATTTAAAAAAATAAACAATATGAATGGAGATCTCCATTGGAGAAGCATGTTTAGTCCTGGATAAGGCCTCATCAGTGTCTGGGAAGCAGGCCCATACATTATTAGTCACTGAGACAAACAAGACACGCCATCTGACCAAAACAGCCAGTCGAGTCTGACTGCTTTAATGAGCCCTTATGGAGAAAATAATACATTCACTTCTACCAACAGTATCCTGTTGTTGAAGTTAATGAGAAAAGCTAAACAAAGCATGTTTTCATCACGTAAGTTGAAGAAAGGTAACTGGAAATAAATGAGTGGAAAAAACAGAGGCTACTTGCGAAATTCTCATTGCAGGCGGACACGGTGCAATAAAGGTCATGTAAAGTGCAGGTCATCATCTTCCCTTCAATGCAAAACCGTCTAATTGGACTGGCAATTAACACAGCGCATGTTCATACTCTAAAACTCTGAACCATCATATATATATTTGCTTTTTATGAAACTGACATTACAATTGGAAATGTTAATCAGGGAAGGAACAAGATCAAGAAAAAAAAAAAAAGAGGATGAGTTCTCACCTCATTGAGCACTATAATCTCGTCTGCATCTACGATTGTGGAAAGCCTATGGGCGATGAAAACTGATGTCCTGTCCTTCACCATCTCCTTCATTGAAGTGAGGATGTTCTGGAAGTACGCAAAGACAAACATGATCAGTGTGTTAAGCTTTACAAGAGTCTCCCCTAATCCAAAGAAAAATCGTTTTTCAGGTTTGCAATAATGCTGGTCTACAAAAATAATAAGAAAGAAAAACACATGAATGACAGGATATATATGAAATGTACTCCCAAACTTTGATTTGAAGCAGAAGCTAAATCAACAGAATGTTGCTCAGCAACATCCACCTTCATATGGCTATTCTTTCCATTGTTTACACATGATAATTTAAGAACACCTTCATGCTAAGAAGCAACAGAAAATGTCAATTAACAACCACATCTACCGTACTTCCCCGCTCTTTTTCTTCAAGTTCAGGGGACATACTGAACTTTCTCATTAAATATAACATGTATAAACACTGTGGGGTTTAAAGGGGACCTATTATGCTAATTTCCAGCTTTATATTTTTATTCTGGGACTCCACTAGAGTAGCTTTGCATGATTTACAGTTCAAAAAAGTCCTTATTTAACCTACTGTATATTGCCCCTTTATGCAGCCTTCAGTTTAGCTTTTGTCGCTTAACAGGGAGCCCCCCTCCTGATGAGCTCACTTACCAGAAGCCTGCCGAGGGGAAGCCGTATCAGAGTCATGAGAAGTTACTTCTAGCGCAAACCCAACATTTCCTGCTTAACTGCTTCATATTAAAAACTTTTAAATGACTACATTAAAGTACACTTTTACTCTGAAGAATTTACAGGGAACGAAACATGTCTGTCACCAAATTAGAAGGGCTTTGTTAGCAGCACTTAAAACCGGTCGACACAACAACATATAGAGATATTTGGAGCTCATTTTTTAAGCAGATCAGTTCGCAATAATGCAGGGAGGAATAGCACAAGTGGAAACAGCCACAGTGATGATGATGTTTGATGCAGATAATCAGCACATCTCATACAGGTAAACTACTCAATTTACTTTGGTGTGTAATGGAAAAACACTCACAGCGTGCCAGCTTGCATAGAGTCATGGCTTAGCATGACTACCCACAAAACAATGGAAAAACACCATAATGTGGAGCAAAGGAGCAAGCAGTGAACTTGTGCACTGTGCACGGAGCAGATGACCATATAAAGTAATCTGTAATGAGCTGACTTCAACTCAGGGTTAAAGTAGAAAATGTTGGAAACCGAGTTTACAGAGCAGTGTGAAGCTGGTACTTTTCGCTCAAAGGGGTTATATCTACAAACATTTACCTCATTATTGGACACTTTGACCACGTTGAATATGAACATCTGACATTGTAACATTAATGTTTAATGGAAAGTGATGTCTAGTAAGGAAAAGCATAATAGGGCCCCTTTAAGCTGAGCTGGAGATTAAGTAGGAGAAAACAGCAGCAGGTGGCAAGGGAGAACATGGGGGTGGTGTGTGTGTGTGTGTGTGAGGGGGGGTGTATGTCACAGCAGGTAGCTGACGCAGGAGTGAGCTGAATTATTGTGTACCTACAGCAGGTGACTGAGTGGGTGTTTGTTCTACTAAATGTGTATGCAGGCATGATGAGGTGTCAACCCGTGTGAGCAGCAGAGAATGGGCAATGTGGGCATGGGTATGTACGCATGCCTATGTCTGTTAGTGTATATGTGTTCATGTGCTGTCAGACACACCTCTTCTGTGATAGAGTCGAGGGACGATGTTGCTTCGTCATACAGGAGTACAGGTGGATTCTTCAGGATTGCACGGGCGATGGCGACACGTTGCTTCTCCCCTCCTGAAAAAAAGCAGGCATCATAAATAAAAGCAAAGCAGACTAAAACTGAAAGGTTTGAAATATGTGAGGATACAGCAGGTCCCTCTCTGTCCCTTCTCATCAGATAATTACCTCAAACGGAGGGCAAACATTCTGACAATGCCAATACGACAGGGTTCAGACTGGTACAAAGGAACTTTCATTTAATTGTGAGGAAAAACCAGCAGGAGACAAAGATTTCTCCCACTGTGTCTGACTCGGCCTTTATTACATATGAGCCGTGTGTGGCCTCTTGAAAGCAAGTGGTGTTCAGCAGATATAAATATTGCCAGCAGCAGAAAACAGCGATGAATGTAGTTAGAAGCCTCACAGCCCAGACTGCTGCCCCCCTGAACCCCCCTCCCTCTCACAAACACACTGGCAGCTGTCACGTACAGCCGCAGTGAAATTAATGAGAAGTTAGTCATGTCTTTATTTTGTCCGTTCTCTCCTTCACTCAGTTACTCCACGGAAAGAAATCTGTGCTGCCAGTAATTGCATCTTGAATGTTTGAGTGAAAGTGCTCACACACTGTTTTTTTGGGCTAATTGAGTTGCAGGGTGACGCTAAGAGACAAACACTAAAGTCTTGTGGTATCACTTCAGATCAATTGAGTATAACTTTAATTGTAAGGCAACGAGGCCTTGAACAGGTTCACACACTACATAGAACAGATAAAATAATAGTGCAGCTATAGATTTAGTCCCATTATGTGTTAATGTCATTTAATATGCTCCAAATGAGTCACACTGTCTTAGGTCACTAATTATGCTTATTTAATTATAACCTACTTAGAAATTGTAATATTTTAATTTTCATAGCTGTGTAAACTTACTCCATACAGTTTATCATGCTGATGATTCAGTCATAGTAATCAGATATCAAAACATTTTAGACCCTATACTTCAAGATCAATAATGTCACATTTTGGGTAGGACACTTTCTTTTTTCTAAAAATATTGGGTGGGTAATTACATAATATACAACATAACCTGTCAGTGGCAAAAACAATAATTTAAGTGTATTTACTTTGATGTGGTACAATTGACCTGTCAGATTACTTTGTGGCCTGTTGCGTGACTGCAGCTCCCTCGCTCAACACTGGAATGATATCATAAATTGTTGTCACCAATAGTCATTTAAGGGCCGTTTCCACTGCAAGAACTTTGGGGTAATTTTACAGGGCAGTGACCGTTGGCGTGTGTCCCCATAGCAAGAACCATCCCTGACGGACAATCTCCTGGAACTTTTACAGAGGCGAAACGAGTCCCTGCCTTGGGTTATGTACTCCACGAGGCCCCGAAAAATTCCTGGGTGTGGCTTGAGGTTGACTCGGTACTGATTGGGTATACTCGCGTCACCTCGGTGACATCACGGTCAAAACTGTCACACAACGATTACGCGGCGACCGTTCCTGTAAAGTTCCCGCCTCCTAAATTTTACTCGGAACTTCCTTAATGGAAACGGGACTATTGACACAAAATGATACAAAAATAGAGTCCAGGTTGAAAAATACTGAAATTTCCCTTTAAGTCAATTAGCAAACAATATGTTAGTCATTTCCAGTTCCTATAAAGTAAGGATTTGCCACTTTTCTTTCTTTTCTTATATCATAAAACAAATTGGTTTTGGACTGTTGGTCAGATAAAATAACCAGCCTGAAGATGTCTGCTTGGGTTTTGGGAATCGTTGTATGTGGGTTTAAAAAAAAAAAAAAAAATGTTTACATTATATTTATATTTTATAGACTTAAACATTAATTGCTTAAATGAAAAAGCTGATTGACATATATAATGAAAATCATCATCAGTTTTAGCCCTACGCCATAAAAACACATGTCCCAGCTCTATGTGGATTTATGGGTTGGAATTAAATCAGTTACTGAAATAATTTCCATTTTTTTCAATCTAGTTTATCATGCAGGGAAATACACAAAAACAACTTGTTTATTTGCTTGTGCTGAAGAGACCATATTTAAACAGTAGTCATAATGGTGTAGCAAACCTGACAGCTTGAGGCCCCGCTCCCCAACCTGGGTGTCATAGCCATGGGGCATCCTGAGGATAGCATTGTGGAGGCCTGCTAGACGCGCTACTTGGTACACGTCCTCCGGTGTAGCGTTGATGTTCCCGTACTGCAGGTTGTAGAAGATGGTGTTGTGGAACAGAACAGCATCCTGACAATAACACAGTTAGAGAAAGAAAAAAAAGGTTTCAGAGAATATTTTTGTTGCCGCAGAGACAGAAACAGTGGACTGCAGATACACAGACGAGGGTAGGGGGCAAAAAGAGAAGGAACGCAAATGACAAAAATACTGTTCATGCACCATCTGTTCAGATCAACCTGTGAGCTCATTGCAGTGAAAGCTTAACTGAATTCAGCTTATTTCTAAATGCTGTTAAACATTAATGTTACACTGTTCTATGCTGCCCCCTTGTTGTACATAATTATTAATAATAACTCACAAAAACAGAACATACATTAAAATCTATATACATGCAAAGCTGCTGGTACATAAAAACAGCCTATGTGGTGTTGAAAAAAGCACTTTGTCGTAGCTTGTATTAGTTTATCTTTTTGCATTTCAGACCTGAGGTACGACCCCCAAAGCCTTTCTCAGGCTGTCAAGGCTGACATCTCGGATATTCTGCCCCGCTATGTAGATGTTCCCCCGCTGGGGCTCGTAGAAGCGGAACAACAGCCTCACAATGGTGCTCTTCCTGAAACCAGACGTGGAACCAATTGTCAGCATCATTCTGTCTGTGAGCTACACCCCCACAGTGTACTGATGATATCTGCTGATAAGACTTCCTGTACATACAAATGAGATGGCACACACCTGGCTAAAGGTTTTACAGTCTAATTTTGTGCTAAAAAGTGACCTACCCTGACCCGCTGCCACCAACTATAGCAACTTTCTTTCCAGCAGGCACGTCAAAGGACACTCCGTTTAAGACTTTCTGGCCCTCCAGGTATTCAAAATAGACGTCCTCGAAGCGAATGGTGGCCTCCTGTGGTGTGATGGTTAAAGCCGGGGCGAGATCCCTCTCCTAGAGCAAATCATCAGAGAGTTGAGACAAACGAAACGGAAAGAGAGGAGTCGGATACAGAACAGCCACTAGCAGACAAGGATTTGCATGATGCAACGTTACTCCAAAACCTTGTAAAGGGGGATAATGCTGAAGTACTGAGCCTGCACAGGCTACATAAAGCAGAGACATTCACAGCAAATTTGAGAGGTCATTTCAAAAGACCATCTGATTCTTCACACACTGTCCTTCAAGGTGACTGAGAGATCAATAAGCGTGAAAACTTTCAGTACATACTCAGCTTAGCTATAGTGCTGAGATGCAGCCAAGGTCAGCAGTGAATAAAGCACTGTGCTTTCCCTGTGTGTAAAAGCCTGTTCTGCTATGTTTCTATACTACCAAATAGCAACATAATCACCAACAATCCACCTCAGTCGATTAATACAAATAACTCACAGTCCATTAGTATAAACAGATGATAATTTCACACCTCCCCACATGGAAAAAAGTCAAAATAATTTATTTGTTATTTTGTGGAGCAGTTTCAAGTGAGGGGGGTAGGGTGGGTTAAATTATTTTACATCTACATAATAGGGCAATGTGTTCCTCAAAAAAAAAAAAAAAAAGCATTCAGACAGTAATGGCCTGCTGGGCAATGCCATTCCACAGGGAATCACAATGGAGAGGAGTATTACTGATGAGTGAAAAATAACTGGACAGATTCATTTCTCCTACTGTAATTACAGGCTGGAGATGGGGATGGTATTCATATTGTTAGGCAGCAGGCGCACATTTGCACTTAAGTGTGCTCTTCTGTTGCAAGATGTGCGGTCATGTATTGTAAAAAAAAAAAAATACAAAAAATAAATGCAATGAAATGTATAATAAAAACAATTGATACATTTTGAATGTTTGAACATGGCTTGGTATTTCTCAGTGTGACTGAAGATAATTTACAGATAAATGACAAATTAAATAATGATTTAAGTTAGAAAAACAAAAAAAACAAAAAATTAAAATGGCCAATGATCATAACTGCCTAATAAGTGCTCCAAATAAATCACTAAGAAGTAGTCACAGTTAAGCTGTAATTTCTCATAATATCCTTATACAGATCACTGAAGTAAATGATGTCATCCACTACAAGTGGCAACAGAGAGAGAAGCACCTGAGTCACATCAAGCACAGACTAGTGTGTAATTACTGTGTTTGACTACAACCCATCATTTTTTACAGCACATGTCACCAGGTTAGCCATGTCACGTGCGCAGTCATGAGAAAATCTCACTACTTGCTGTTGCACATGATGTACTGTTGTTGGAGAAAAAGTCTTGATTTTTGTTTTAGGGGTTTACTTTTGTTCTCAGTGTTTATGCTGAACTCTATATTTACTTCCTGTTGTGTGCAAATTCAGCTGTTCTGTTTTCTTTTGTGAGAGGAAGAAAACAAAAAAGTTAAAACATTTTGTGATTTACTGCTACAATGTGGAGAAGTTCATGTCAAGCTGACATGTTACCTTAATTTTGGTGTCGACATTGAGAAGGGTGAACAGAGTGTTCATGTCTATTAGGGCCTGCCTGGTCTCTCTGTACACTGTACCCAGAAAGTTGAGAGGGAGGGAGAGCTGGAAAAGCAGGCCGTTCACCATCACCAGGTCTCCTACTGTCATTGTACCTACACAACAGCAGAACAATTTACAGATATGCATGTTAGCTACCTCTCTTGTATCATTTTGGTGTCTTTGGATACAAGATCTGAAACCCCCCCCCAAAAAAAACACTCAACCCTGTTATACTTTCAAGTTGTGAAGGCAGACAAAGCATGTTACAGTCTGAATCTATCTCCACCTCCTGTAATTTCATTTTCTGCATCAGGGCTATTTTCTTTCCCATTCATGCCACTGTTTCATGCTTGCTGTGCTTTGTTCTCATTTCTATTATCCAGTTCAGTCAAGGTTTTATTTGTCCATTTGATTTTGTTTTGAGGTGGGGTTTTTTTATTTAAGCTTTCATTTTTTTCCCAAAAGCACAATTTTTTACATTGTGCTGTCGCCATCATTGGCCAGAAGAATTAATTACAGGTCAGCTAAGATATTTTGCACCTTTACACTTGGATGTTATCAAATTTTTATCAGATTTAGAGTGAATGATTTAGAGTGATTTCCAAAAATCACACACGCACACACACAGAAGTCCAAACTTACTCACCTGTTGAAATGCCCTTGCTGGCCAGCAACATGATGCCAGTGAGACCGACACTGAAGATAGCACTCTGGCCAAAGTTGAGCATTGCGAGTGTGGATGTGGTTTTTAAAGATGATGACTCATAGATCTTCAGGTATCCATCATACCTTTCAGCTTCGTACTTCTCATTGTTGAAGTACTGCAGCCAAGATGAGAAACATTGGATAGGGAGGAAAGGAGGGAACACAGGGCACAGAGACAGTGAAAGGATTTACACAAGATAGAAAGTGTAAGTTGAGAAAAGAGGGAGAGAGAAGCAAAATATGGTTAAGGTTAGAGGTTAAGGAAGCATGGAGTGCAATGTTCGGCAGATAGACACTTTACTGAAGACTGCCTCAAGGCTGCATTTGTTCTCAGTGACCGCTCTGGGCATAGTCTGGGTTTCAGTTGGCCTCTAAAGCACTTATTCATGTCTCTGTATCTTCATCTCCTCCCCACTGATTTGAAAGAACGTGGAGGGGGGAAAGAACAAAATTCAGAGCCTGCTTCTTCCAACACGCTACAGAGGATAGTCATAATGGCAAAATGGCTACAACAAAATATTAAATACCTAAACTTCACGCAGGTTAAACAGGATTCATTGCAGAGCATCCTTTTGAGGCACTGTCTCACTGCCTCCGTCTTTACATCTGTAGCAGCTTAAACAGACACTTACCAACAGAGCACAGATAGCTCTCTCAAGTGTTACAAGCAGCACTAATTTTGATTAAGACAACCAGCTATAATTTAGAGGAAAGAAAGCCTCATAAATCAGCCACAAGCACATCACTTAAATTCTGCACATAAAACTCAGCATAATCATAATAACTCTGCAGCCAATTACCTAATATTGGTGTTTGTTTAGTTTGCACTATTGTTTTCCTGCACTGGTTAAATGGGCGATTTGCTTCTTTTGCTAACGGCACTAGTGCTGTGCTGCTACTGACTTGCCATTGATTTGCATATAAGGAAATGCAGGGAATCAGAGAGAGAGAGAGAGAGAGAGAGAGAGAGAGAGAGAGAGAGAGAGAGAGAGAGAGAGAGAGAGAGAGAGAGAGAGAGAGAGAGAGAGTATCTCATGGAGCACAAACTGAAGCAGTGCAAGGCACCATGTTCAGGTTCTCATTCAGCCCATTGTGAAAGTGGAACGGATTTCTGAGTGGGCGGAGATCTAATTACATATGCACACTCACAGCTCAGAGTGATACTAAATCCGGCCGCATTGACACAGATGACACAAAATAACACAGAACAAAACGTTAAGAAAAACAGGACACAAAATAATACAGCAAAGAAAATAACATGGGTACCAAAATATATCTGGAACAACCAACAAAACACCCGAAACTGGATGGCGATTATGTGTTTGTTTGTGTGTGCTGTGTACAATGAGGTTACCTAGAGAGAGGCTTCGACCTCTACAGACGTTTCTATTCAAAATAAAGCATCCAGTGACAGACGCTTTCAGTTCAACACTATAATTGAGACACTATTTTGGGTTATGAAGTAAACCGGGGAAATGGTCCTGAGTGGCCGGTGATAAATATCTCATTGTTTGTAGCGACTGGAGTGACATTTACAAAAAAAGAGGGAACCATTTCACAGTGAAAGACAAGAAGAGTCAGACAGAGAGAATGAAAGTACAAGAGAGAAAAATATGGAAGTGACCAGATATGTGCAAATGAATCAATATGAAACTCAAAAGATTACTCAATTAATCGATCAACAAAAAAGTAACTGATTTCAATATAGTTACTTTAGTAACTGAATCAATATATTTGCTTTAAGAGCCATGATGCGACTAATTTACATTTTACTGTCATGTAGTTCATCGTCATTTACCCAAACAGCATCTTTATATTCAGTCTTGCTGTACCTTGAATATCACTGACAGGAATCATATTGCATCACACAAACATTTGAGATATAACCAAATATCAAATCACTGCATTACAAACAGGTTCCATGACCCAACTACCAACCTGAGTCTTATCTTCAATGTAACACTGCTCTATAATAAATAAGAGGTATTTCAATAAACTTTTAGTAACCCTGTACTAGAGGCAGGCACTGACTTTCACCCCATTCAGCCATAATCCACTCATCTCGATCAGAAAAATATTTAAAGTTGACTTTAGATTTAAACTTGTACTTGTTATGACATGGGGGTTGTGTGTGAAATTGGAGAGAGTCAAAGAAAGAGGCAGACAGGAAAAGAGAGCTTTCCTTTGATTAAAAAGAAAATTCTGACAGTGGCAATCATGCCAGTGAAACACTATTATCACAGGAGAGTAAATATTTGTTCACATCAATGCGCCTGGCTTAAATTAATAGAGGAAAAAGACTAGAAAGGAGGAGATAAAAGGGAAGGATTGATGAAGGAAGGGAGGAGGGGTGGGGATGAGGAGGAGCTGGAAAAAGGGTGTATTGTAAATTTGTGTGTGTGTGTGTGTGTGTGTGTGTGTGTGTGTGTGTGTGTGTGTGTGTGTGTGTGTGTGTGTGTGTGTGTGTGTGTGTGTGTGTGTGTGTGTGTGTGTCTGTCTGTCTGTGTATGTGTGTGTCTGTGGGGTTGGATCTCACCTTAACAGTCTCATAGTTAAGGAGGGAGTCAATTGCTGCGTTGCCTGCATCGTTGTCTGCTTTGTTCATTTCTATCCGGAAACGAGTCCTGTGTGCAGAGACACATGAGCAATGACGTAAGCACTTTCATTACTATTATTTTTTATTTCAATCGTGCGTGAGCATTGTTACTAGCAGTACAGAGATTTAAAGAACTGAATTTTTTTTCTTTTAGAGATAACTAACATCAGCAAAACAATCATGAGTTGAATCACAGACAGAACCAGAAGTATAGACATCCTCATTGTTACCTCCACTGAGTGATGAGAATAGTGAAAAGAGTGTATCCCGATAAGGTGCCCAAGGCCACTGCTGCAAACTGTCCACCGCACTTGTAATACTGCAGAGGACAAAAGCACAGTCAAGACAAAGAACCTTTTTACGTCCTGTGACCGTAGGGCTCTGATGTTGCCGTCACAAGGTATTTTGAGAATTCACTGTTTTTGACCATTCCACTATGAAATAGACTGTTACAAATGGAGGGGAAACTACAGGAACTAATTGTGCTAATGCTTTAGCTATTTGGGCAATGGAGTCTGCCCTCATTACAGGCAAGCTGACATTATGGTCCAGAGAGGAATAATAGCACAAAGCTATAGGCGAGCCATTCTTTCAGTGGTGGCCAAGAGGGGGGTGGGGTTGGGTGGGGGTGGGGGTGGGAATCTGTTCAGGGCATACTCCAGAGGAGGACATTAAGCTGCGACAAAGCTTTGGGATTCATCATTGACACTAATGGGCTCTGTGTTGCCACCAAAAGTTGATTAGGATTCATATTACATTCAGAATGTAAATGAGACAATATCCCAAAATTATTTTCCAGACAATCTGCTGTGAAGAGTGTCAAGGTAATGGAAGATCCTGATCTAACATTAAGGATTGAGACAGCAACAAGAAATAAAAAGGAAAGAAAATTGTAAGTAGTCTTTCCAATATGCTAGAATAAAAAAATACACCATGACTAAACAACCACCATCTCCAGTATCTGTGTCTGAATTTTACCATGGGACTCACCAATATACCACTGACGAGGGCCATCTCAAAGACTGTGGGTCCTAGATTGAAGATGAGTGCACTGAGGACAAATGAGATGCCCCGTGTGCCACGGTCAATGGCCTTGGACAACGCTCCTGTCTGGCGGCTGAGATGGAAACCCAGATCCAGATTGTGCAAGTGGAGGAAGACGTTCTTGGCGATGCGTCGGATGGAGCTCTGGGCCACCGTGCCGAACACAGTGTTCCTTAGCTCGTTGAAGAAGGCTGCACAAGCTCGCGAAATGCCATCTGGGATAGCGGAGGACACAGTGAGTTTAGCACACCTGCTGTGAAAAGCAAGGAGGTTCAAACAGCGGGGCTGGGTGCTATAAAGTGAGAATCTATCCTCATCCTAAACACTGAGGGCTGTGATGAGGCAGCAAAAGACAAAATGTATTGCAGTATTGTGGCAGTTCAGACTAGACAGGGTTGAGGTTTGTCAACTGCTCTTAAGTGAAGGCTTGTATGATGTAGTGGAGCAGGTCTTTCACATCATCGCTGGTCTGCAACCCCTGCAGTGCTACCGCAGCAGCCTCCCCGGGCCTCTGTAATTACAGAGCTGGATGCTGTCTGAAGCGTCACAACTATGGCAGGCCAGCACACTGCAGACTGAGGGGAGGGAGGGAGGGAGGGGAAGGTATATGAGCATACACAAGTGTGCTGAGAGTGTTTGGCGAGGAGCAGGCTACATGTGTGTGCACAATACTAGAAGAGGAGGAAGAGGTTTTAATAAGAATGTCATAGAAAGAAGTGAATTGTCAATGAACAGACTTAATTTCACTACTGCTCGAGTTTAGACTTTCTCTGGCTGATATAGCCTTTCCTTAAGGTATCTTATTAATTTGAGATTTTCTTTGAAAAGGAAGTTTCTTGATAAGGAGTGAAACTGAAGCAGTTTCAGTTCAATAAAATCTGTGATCTAATTGTAAGAGCATCACTTATTTGTTCACGTACACTTCTTATAAACTGTTCTACAAGCAGATGGCTAGCATGACTGTCACAAATTAATATTAGTCTGTGTTTGAATGACTTCCTGTTGTGATTTCACTGAGTTATGTGAATACATGACTTGTCTGCTCAGACCAAAGTCAGGGTAATAATTGCTCTGTCTGCCGGTCTTCATGTGGCCTGTAATGTGGCGTTAAATTAGGAATGCTCATATAATGAACAATGTGTCCCACATCTGACAAGGTAGGATGAGCACTGAGCAACCTTTTCAGCCAAATTACACCCGTCGCCACAGGCTCCAAGTGCCAGGCCCTGAGCATCGCAGACAGGGAACAAAAAAAATACAATTCCTTTCTCTAAGAGCATCCCCTTCATTCTTACTAGTCATCCTAATTCGTCCTGTCTGGAGTCCTGTTCCTATGCCCCAATTATTCAACAGGCAGCATTAGTGTGCAACACCCTAAGTGGGCTCATTAAAATAAGTGGCTACAGGGCTAGGTGTATATTGCATCCGAGCTGATCTAAATTCAAGGCCAGAGTGACTTGCAGTGGGTGTCAGGTTAACAATATTTATTTATTTATTTATGCTTTTCATCAGCACCTTAGAGGGGGAAAAAATACTCTAATCAGGAGGGAACTTCACGTTTACGCTCAACCTTACCCCTGACCCCTCTTGTATTCACATGGCCCATTTGGACAAAGAGGAGAAAAAGGAAGGCGCATGCGATGCTTGAAGTGGAACAAACATTCCTGGTCTCCGTGTAACACTAAAAAAATATCCTACCACTTTCAAAAGGACATTAGCAATTTCTTAACCACTGCTTTAGAAATTGTTTCTGTTCTTTTCTTGGGAGTAGGGATGTAAAATATTGGAGTTTTTGCCTATGTCACAATATGCCGATATTTTGCAGTAGTAATTTTGGTTGATTTCCAATGCAGATACCGATACATGCACATATTTTTTTTTCACCTGGCTCAGGAAACTATTACATATTCAATCATAGATTGTATTCAGTATGATTAAAGAAAGAACGATATATGAAGGAAGATCTTGAGTCTGGAGTTCAGGAGCTCAGCATTAAAACTTTAATGAAACCTGCCAAGTGGTCGAGCGGTATAGTTTTCCTTTGAGTTTTTTAGACAGACAGGATTAATGGGTAGGATTTAATCTCTGGTCTAAACTCCGAAGCAGAAGGTGCCGATAACGCACTCAATTTGCTGGTTGCCAACCACCATTATAAACAAAAAATATTTTTTCAAACAAAGTGGTATATCCTGTGAGCTGAGGTTGTCCTACCTATGCAGCACCTCTGTGGACTTACCCTGACAGTCCTGCTGCTTCCTCCACAGACAGATCCGCTGATTCTTCCCACTTTAAACTGAATATCAAACTAGGGCTGGGAGCACTGGAAGTGTCAGGGTGAAACACTCTGTGATGGGAATCAGAGTCAGGCGGTGGAAGAGAGGGCAACGAATCGGCCTGAATATCTGCAGAAATATTAATTTCGGGTGCTAATATTTCATTTTAAAGCTTTTATCAGCCTATATTAACAGAAGTGAACTCTGACGCAGAAACGGAGCACATAATGTAAATAATGTGAGGGAGAGGCAGAGGTTGCGGAGCAGCATTGATATGAATGTGTTGGAAAGGTCAGCCTGTAGATAAATAGGCGGTCCCACAGTCCCCCTCTGATGAGCACGGCACCTTCCAGTGCAATACAAGTCGTTGGACTCACAGCCAATCAGCACAGTCGTTGCCATGGTAGCCACAGTGCTTGGCGCGTCATTCAGGTTCAGCATGTGTCCCGACATCTGGTTAAGCTCGTCCACTGCATACTTAAACATGAAGGGCACCATCACATTGGTGGTCTGGGAAGGCAAAGAGGGAGGGAGAGAACATACAGAGAGGAGGGGGAAAAAAGAAAAAAAAAGAAAAGAGGAAAATGGTTTCAAATAGCCTATTAGACAAACATATGGTCAATAAAGTACACTGCCATTTTTCTAGACCTGTGTAAATGTGTCCTCTATTTATGTATGTGCACTCAACATGAAAGGTGAATTTCTACTGTTGTTAGGCAGTAAATCCAACATGATTCATTCAGGTACATTCGAAGATATGTATGGTATGCTGGCTGATTGTGCATGCATGCGTGGTGCTGTGTATTCTTATTGACTGGCTGTGCTGGTGCTTCCTGCTAATGGAATTGAAATGGTTTATTAGGGCTAATTAAAAGCACAGGGACAGCTGTGTGACTCAGGCTAGGCGGGCGCCGCAGCACATTAGGACAGCCAGAGAACACAGCAGCACACACCAAAGCATTTTCGTTTGAAACCTATTTCATTTGAACCTCTAAACCTCTCACACAGGGGAGGGCTTTTGTTTTTTTACTTTAATTTTTGTTTCTTTACTCCTGTCAAATTCTGTATGATATAATTTTGAAAATAAT